>NW_025959796.1:0-38423 GCF_023159225.1 Perognathus longimembris pacificus
CTAGGACAGCGGAGTTTACTCTCTATGGCCCGTCAGGCCTCCAATAACAAGCTGCAGCTGTTCTCATTCACTGAGAAGGTATATAGCTATTCATCTCGGTGGTGCGTAAAATACATAAATTATCCTTTATCGCTCTTCCAGCACACCAATGCAGATCTTGTCAAGGACAGCGGCGTTTACTCAATATAGCACATCCTATGGAGGACAGTGGCGTTCACTCGCTATGGCCTGACCGGCCTACAGTACGGAGCAGCAGCTGTTCTCATTCACTCAGGAGATAGTCCCTGATATAGGGAGACTTACCCCCGCTGGTGCATACAGGACACGTGAGCCTTTATCTCTCTTCCAGCAACACAGAGCACATCCTACCTCTGAGAACAGCGGGGGTCACTCGCTGAGTCCCAACCAGCGTACATGAACAAGCTGCAGCTGTACGAATTCACCGTGGAGATATTGCTTTGTATTTCCTACCCACCCCGCTGGTGCGTAGAGGACACAAATGAGCCTATATCTCTCTTCCCGACCACAAATCAGATGCAATCGCGGACCACGGGGTTCACTCGCTATGGCCCGCACGGCCTAACCGACCTAGCTGCATCTGTTCTCATTCTCTGAGGAGATTTCCCAGATGTCCAGCTACTTAGCCCTGTGGTGCTTACAGTACACAAATGCGCCTTTATCTCTCTTCCAGCACCACAAAGGCGAACCTGTGGAGGAAAGCGTCGTTCACCTCAATAGGCCACGACCGGCATACTAGACGTAACAAGTTGTAGCTGTTCTCATTCTCCCAGGACATATTCCCTGATAGACCGCAACTTACGCGTTGTTGCGAACAGGACATTAATGAGCCTTTATCTCTCTTCCAGCACCACAAAGCAGATCCAATCGAGGACAGCGGAGTTCCCTGGCTGTGGCCCGAACGGCCTACTTCAACCAGCAGCAGCTGCTCGGATTCACGACGGATACATTCTGTGATGTACAGGTACTTACCCCCGGTGGTGCGTACAGACACAAATGAGCATTTTCTGTCTTCCACCACCACAAAGCATGTCTTCTCTAGAACAGCAGTGTTCAACCGCTGTGGCCTGAAAGATGGCCTTAGCCGAGGAGATATTTCCTGATGTACCACAACTCACCCCGGTGGTGAGTACAGGTCATAAATGAGCCCTTCTCTATTCCAGCATCACAAAGCAGTTCAATCGAAGACAGCGGAGTTTTCGCGCTTTGGCCCGAAGGCCTACCCAAACAAGCTGCAGCTGTTCTCATTCACCGAGGAGATATTCCCTGATATACAGATACTTACCTGCGTTGTTCGTACAGTATATCAATGAGCCTTTATCTCTCTCCAGCACCATAAAGCAGATCTATGGAGAATAGCCGAGTTCACTCGCTATGTCCCGACCAGGCTACCTTAACAAGTTGCAGCTGTTCTCATTCACCGTGGAGCTATTTCCGGCTGGTGCCTAGAGGACACAGGTGAACCTTTATCTCTCTTCCAGCAACACTAAGCACATCCTACCTCTGAAAACAGCGGGGGTCACTCGCTAAGACCCGACCTTCGTACATGAACAAGCTGCAGCTGTACTAATTCACCGTGGAGATATTTCCTAATATTTGCTACTTACCCCGCTGGTGCGAAGAGGACACAAATGAGCCTTTATCTCTCTTCCAGCACCCCAACGCCGATTGAATCTAGGACAGCGGAGTTTATTCCCTATGGCCCCACGATCCTACCCTATCAAGCTGCAGCTCTAATCATTCAGCTCGGAGATATTTCCTGATATACAGCTACTTACCTCCATTGTGCGTGTAGCCTTTATTTCTCTTCCAGCACCTTAAAGCAGATCCCTTCGAGAAGAGCGGAGTTCACTCGCAATGTTCCCACCAGGCTACCTTAACAAGCTGCAGCTGTTCTCATTCACCGTGGAGCTATTTCCTGGCGCGAAGAGGACTCAAAGGAGCCTTTATCTCTCTTCCAGCACCCCTAAGCCGATTGAAACTAGGACAGCGGAGTTTATTCGCTATGGCCCCACGAGCCTACCTATCAAGCTGCAGCTGTAATCATTCAGCTCGGAGGTATTTTCTGATATACAGCTACTTACCCGGTGGTGTAGAGAGATTATAAATGAGCCTTGATCACTCTTCCAGCACCTCATAGCGATCCAATCGAGGACAGAGGAGTTCACTGTCTATGGCCCGCCCGATCAGCCTACTCTAACAAGCTGCAGCTGTTCTCATTCACCGAGGAGATGTTACGTGATGTACAGCTAGTTGCCCCTGTGGTGCATACAGGATGTAAATGAGCCTTTATCTCAATTCCAGCACCACCACGCAGATTCGATCTAGGACAGCGGAGTTTACTCTCTATGGCCCGTCAGGCCTCCAATAACAAGCTGCAGCTGTTCTCATTCACTGAGAAGGTATATAGCTATTCATCTCGGTGGTGCGTAAAATACATAAATTATCCTTTATCGCTCTTCAGCACACCAATGCAGATCTTGTCAAGGACAGCGGCGTTTACTCAATATAGCACATCCTATGGAGGACAGTGGCGTTCACTCGCTATGGCCTGACCGGCCTACAGTACGGAGCAGCAGCTGTTCTCATTCACTCAGGAGATAGTCCCTGATATAGGGAGACTTACCCCCGCTGGTGCATACAGGACACGTGAGCCTTTATCTCTCTTCCAGCAACACAGAGCACATCCTACCTCTGAGAACAGCGGGGGTCACTCGCTGAGTCCCAACCAGCGTACATGAACAAGCTGCAGCTGTACGAATTCACCAGTGGAGATATTGCTTTGTATTTCCTACCCACCCCGCTGGTGCGTAGAGGACACAAATGAGCCTATATCTCTCTTCCGACCACAAATCAGATGCAATCGCGGACCACGGGGTTCACTCGCTATGGCCCGCACGGCCTAACCGACCTAGCTGCATCTGTTCTCATTCTCTGAGGAGATTTCCCAGATGTCCAGCTACTTAGCCCTGTGGTGCTTACAGTACACAAATGCGCCTTTATCTCTCTTCCAGCACCACAAAGGCGAACCTGTGGAGGAAAGCGTCGTTCACTCAATAGGCCACGACCGCATACTAGACGTAACAAGTTGTAGCTGTTCTCATTCTCCCAGGACATATTCCCTGATAGACCGCACTTACGCGTTGTTGCGAACAGACATTAATGAGCCTTTATCTCTCTTCCAGCACCACAAAGCAGATCCAATCGAGGACAGCGGAGTTCCCTGGCTGTGGCCCGAACGGCCTACTTCAACCAGCAGCAGCTGCTCGGATTCACGACGGATACATTCTGTGATGTACAGTACTTACCCCGGTGGTGCGTACAGACACAAATGAGCATTTTCTGTCTTCCACCACCACAAAGCATGTCTTCTCTAGAACAGCAGTGTTCAACCGCTGTGGCCTGAAAGATGGCCTTAGCCGAGGAGATATTTCCTGATGTACCACAACTCACCCCGGTGGTGAGTACAGGTCATAAATGAGCCCTTCTCTATTCCAGCATCACAAAGCAGTTCCAATCGAAGACAGCGGAGTTTTCGCGCTTTGGCCCGAAGGCCTACCCAAACAAGCTGCAGCTGTTCTCATTCACCGAGGAGATATTCCCTGATATACAGATACTTACCTGCGTTGTTCGTACAGTATATCAATGAGCCTTTATCTCTCTTCCAGCACCATAAAGCAGATCCTATGGAGAATAGCCGAGTTCACTCGCTATGTCCCGACCAGGCTACCTTAACAAGTTGCAGCTGTTCTCATTCACCGTGGAGCTATTTCCGGCTGGTGCCTAGAGGACACAGGTGAACCTTTATCTCTCTTCCAGCAACACTAAGCACATCCTACCTCTGAAAACAGCGGGGGTCACTCGCTAAGACCCGACCTTCGTACATGAACAAGCTGCAGCTGTACTAATTCACCGTGGAGATATTTCCTAATATTTGCTACTTACCCCGCTGGTGCGAAGAGGACACAAATGAGCCTTTATCTCTCTTCCAGCACCCCAACGCCGATTGAATCTAGGACAGCGGAGTTTATTCCCTATGGCCCCACGATCCTACCCTATCAAGCTGCAGCTCTAATCATTCAGCTCGGAGATATTTCCTGATATACAGCTACTTACCTCCATTGTGCGTGTAGCCTTTATTTCTCTTCCAGCACCTTAAAGCAGATCCCTTCGAGAAGAGCGGAGTTCACTCGCAATGTTCCCACCAGGCTACCTTAACAAGCTGCAGCTGTTCTCATTCACCGTGGAGCTATTTCCTGGCGCGAAGAGGACTCAAAGGAGCCTTTATCTCTCTTCCAGCACCCCTAAGCCGATTGAAACTAGGACAGCGGAGTTTATTCGCTATGGCCCCACGAGCCTACCTATCAAGCTGCAGCTGTAATCATTCAGCTCGGAGGTATTTTCTGATATACAGCTACTTACCCGGTGGTGTAGAGAGATTATAAATGAGCCTTGATCACTCTTCCAGCACCTCATAGCGATCCAATCGAGGACAGAGGAGTTCACTGTCTATGGCCCGCCCGATCAGCCTACTCTAACAAGCTGCAGCTGTTCTCATTCACCGAGGAGATGTTACGTGATGTACAGCTAGTTGCCCCTGTGGTGCATACAGGATGTAAATGAGCCTTTATCTCAATTCCAGCACCACCACGCAGATTCGATCTAGGACAGCGGAGTTTACTCTCTATGGCCCGTCAGGCCTCCAATAACAAGCTGCAGCTGTTCTCATTCACTGAGAAGGTATATAGCTATTCATCTCGGTGGTGCGTAAAATACTTAAATTATCCTTTATCGCTCTTCCAGCACACCAATGCAGATCTTGTCAAGGACAGCGGCGTTTACTCAATATAGCACATCCTATGGAGGACAGTGGCGTTCACTCGCTATGGCCTGACCGGCCTACAGTACGGAGCAGCAGCTGTTCTCATTCACTCAGGAGATAGTCCCTGATATAGGGAGACTTACCCCCGCTGGTGCATACAGGACACGTGAGCCTTTATCTCTCTTCCAGCAACACAGAGCACATCCTACCTCTGAGAACAGCGGGGGTCACTCGCTGAGTCCCAACCAGCGTACATGAACAAGCTGCAGCTGTACGAATTCACCGTGGAGATATTGCTTTGTATTTCCTACCCACCCCGCTGGTGCGTAGAGGACACAAATGAGCCTATATCTCTCTTCCCGACCACAAATCAGATGCAATCGCGGACCACGGGGTTCACTCGCTATGGCCCGCACGGCCTAAACCGACCTAGCTGCATCTGTTCTCATTCTCTGAGGAGATTTCCCAGATGTCCAGCTACTTAGCCCTGTGGTGCTTACAGTACACAAATGCGCCTTTATCTCTCTTCCAGCACCACAAAGGCGAACCTGTGGAGGAAAGCGTCGTTCACTCAATAGGCCACGACCGGCATACTAGACGTAACAAGTTGTAGCTGTTCTCATTCTCCCAGGACATATTCCCTGATAGACCGCAACTTACGCGTTGTTGCGAACAGGACATTAATGAGCCTTTATCTCTCTTCCAGCACCACAAAGCAGATCCAATCGAGGACAGCGGAGTTCCCTGGCTGTGGCCCGAACGGCCTACTTCAACCAGCAGCAGCTGCTCGGATTCACGACGGATACATTCTGTGATGTACAGGTACTTACCCCGGTGGTGCGTACAGACACAAATGAGCATTTTCTGTCTTCCACCACCACAAAGCATGTCTTCTCTAGAACAGCAGTGTTCAACCGCTGTGGCCTGAAAGATGGCCTTAGCCGAGGAGATATTTCCTGATGTACCACAACTCACCCCGGTGGAGAGTACAGGTCATAAATGAGCCCTTCTCTATTCCAGCATCACAAAGCAGTTCCAATCGAAGACAGCGGAGTTTTCGCGCTTTGGCCCGAAGGCCTACCCAAACAAGCTGCAGCTGTTCTCATTCACCGAGGAGATATTCCCTGATATACAGATACTTACCTGCGTTGTTCGTACAGTATATCAATGAGCCTTTATCTCTCTTCCAGCACCATAAAGCAGATCCTATGGAGAATAGCCGAGTTCACTCGCTATGTCCCGACCAGGCTACCTTAACAAGTTGCAGCTGTTCTCATTCACCGTGGAGCTATTTCCGGCTGGTGCCTAGAGGGACACAGGTGAACCTTTATCTTCCAGCAACACTAAGCACATCCTACTCTGAAAACAGCGGGGGTCACTCGCTAAGACCCGACCTTCGTACATGAACAAGCTGCAGCTGTACTAATTCACCGTGGAGATATTTCCTAATATTTGCTACTTACCCCGCTGGTGCGAAGAGGACACAAATGAGCCTTTATCTCTCTTCCAGCACCCCAACGCCGATTGAATCTAGGACAGCGGAGTTTATTCCCTATGGCCCCACGATCCTACCCTATCAAGCTGCAGCTCTAATCATTCAGCTCGGAGATATTTCCTGATATACAGCTACTACCTCCATTGTGCGTGTAGCCTTTATTTCTCTTCCAGCACCTTAAAGCAGATCCCTTCGAGAAGAGCGGAGTTCACTCGCAATGTTCCCACCAGGCTACCTTAACAAGCTGCAGCTGTTCTCATTCACCGTGGAGCTATTTCCTGGCGCGAAGAGGACTCAAAGGAGCCTTTATCTCTCTTCCAGCACCCCTAAGCCGATTGAAACTAGGACAGCGGAGTTTATTCGCTATGGGCCCCACGAGCCTACCTATCAAGCTGCAGCTGTAATCATTCAGCTCGGAGGTATTTTCTGATATACAGCTACTTACCCGGTGGTGTAGAGAGATTATAAATGAGCCTTGATCACTCTTCCAGCACCTCATAGCGATCCAATCGAGGACAGAGGAGTTCACTGTCTATGGCCCGCCCGATCAGCCTACTCTAACAAGCTGCAGCTGTTCTCATTCACCGAGGAGATGTTACGTGATGTACAGCTAGTTGCCCCTGTGGTGCATACAGGATGTAAATGAGCCTTTATCTCAATTCCAGCACCACCACGCAGATTCGATCTAGGACAGCGGAGTTTACTCTCTATGGCCCGTCAGGCCTCCAATAACAAGCTGCAGCTGTTCTCATTCACTGAGAAGGTATATAGCTATTCATCTCGGTGGTGCGTAAAATACATAAATTATCCTTTATCGCTCTTCCAGCACACCAATGCAGATCTTGTCAAGGACAGCGGCGTTTACTCAATATAGCACATCCTATGGAGGACAGTGGCGTTCACTCGCTATGGCCTGACCGGCCTACAGTACGGAGCAGCAGCTGTTCTCATTCACTCAGGAGATAGTCCCTGATATAGGGAGACTTACCCCCGCTGGTGCATACAGGACACGTGAGCCTTTATCTCTCTTCCAGCAACACAGAGCACATCCTACCTCTGAGAACAGCGGGGGTCACTCGCTGAGTCCCAACCAGCGTACATGAACAAGCTGCAGCTGTACGAATTCACCGTGGAGATATTGCTTTGTATTTCCTACCCACCCCGCTGGTGCGTAGAGGACACAAATGAGCCTATATCTCTCTTCCCGACCACAATCAGATGCAATCGCGGACCACGGGGTTCACTCGCTATGGCCCGCACGGCCTAACCGACCTAGCTGCATCTGTTCTCATTCTCTGAGGAGATTTCCCAGAATGTCCAGCTACTTAGCCCTGTGGTGCTTACAGTACACAAATGCGCCTTTATCTCTCTTCCAGCACCACAAAGGCGAACCTGTGGAGGAAAGCGTCGTTCACTCAATAGGCCACGACCGGCATACTAGACGTAACAAGTTGTAGCTGTTCTCATTCTCCCAGGACATATTCCCTGATAGACCGCAACTTACGCGTTGTTGCGAACAGGACATTAATGAGCCTTTATCTCTCTTCCAGCACCACAAAGCAGATCCAATCGAGGACAGCGGAGTTCCCTGGCTGTGGCCCGAACGGCCTACTTCAACCAGCAGCAGCTGCTCGGATTCACGACGGATACATTCTGTGATGTACAGGTACTTACCCCGGTGGTGCGTACAGACACAAATGAGCATTTTCTGTCTTCCACCACCACAAAGCATGTCTTCTCTAGAACAGCAGTGTTCAACCGCTGTGGCCTGAAAGATGGCCTTAGCCGAGGAGATATTTCCTGATGTACCACAACTCACCCCGGTGGTGAGTACAGGTCATAAATGAGCCCCCCCTTCTCTATTCCAGCATCACAAAGCAGTTCCAATCGAAGACAGCGGAGTTTTCGCGCTTTGGCCCGAAGGCCTACCCAAACAAGCTGCAGCTGTTCTCATTCACCGAGGAGATATTCCCTGATATACAGATACTTACCTGCGTTGTTCGTACAGTATATCAATGAGCCTTTATCTCTCTTCCAGCACCATAAAGCAGATCCTATGGAGAATAGCCGAGTTCACTCGCTATGTCCCGACCAGGCTACCTTAACAAGTTGCAGCTGTTCTCATTCACCGTGGAGCTATTTCCGGCTGGTGCCTAGAGGACACAGGTGAACCTTTATCTCTCTTCCAGCAACACTAAGCACATCCTACCTCTGAAAACAGCGGGGGTCACTCGCTAAGACCCGACCTTCGTACATGAACAAGCTGCAGCTGTACTAATTCACCGTGGAGATATTTCCTAATATTTGCTACTTACCCGCTGGTGCGAAGAGGACACAAATGAGCCTTTATCTCTCTTCCAGCACCCCAACGCCGATTGAATCTAGGACAGCGGAGTTTATTCCCTATGGCCCCACGATCCTACCCTATCAAGCTGCAGCTCTAATCATTCAGCTCGGAGATATTTCCTGATATACAGCTACTTACCTCCATTGTGCGTGTAGCCTTTATTTCTCTTCCAGCACCTTAAAGCAGATCCCTTCGAGAAGAGCGGAGTTCACTCGCAATGTTCCCACCAGGCTACCTTAACAAGCTGCAGCTGTTCTCATTCACCGTGGAGCTATTTCCTGGCGCGAAGAGGACTCAAAGGAGCCTTTATCTCTCTTCCAGCACCCCTAAGCCGATTGAATCTAGGACAGCGGAGTTTATTCGCTATGGCCCCACGAGCCTACCTATCAAGTTGCAGCTGTAATCATTCAGCTCGGAGGTATTTTCTGATATACAGCTACTTACCCGGTGGTGTAGAGAGATTATAAATGAGCCTTGATCACTCTTCCAGCACCTCATAGCGATCCAATCGAGGACAGAGGAGTTCACTGTCTATGGCCCGCCCGATCAGCCTACTCTAACAAGCTGCAGCTGTTCTCATTCACCGAGGAGATGTTACGTGATGTACAGCTAGTTGCCCCTGTGGTGCATACAGGATGTAAATGAGCCTTTATCTCAATTCCAGCACCACCACGCAGATTCGATCTAGGACAGCGGAGTTTACTCTCTATGGCCCGTCAGGCCTCCAATAACAAGCTGCAGCTGTTCTCATTCACTGAGAAGGTATATAGCTATTCATCTCGGTGGTGCGTAAAATACATAAATTATCCTTTATCGCTCTTCCAGCACACCAATGCAGATCTTGTCAAGGACAGCGGCGTTTACTCAATATAGCACATCCTATGGAGGACAGTGGCGTTCACTCGCTATGGCCTGACCGGCCTACAGTACGGAGCAGCAGCTGTTCTCATTCACTCAGGAGATAGTCCCTGATATAGGGAGACTTACCCCCGCTGGTGCATACAGGACACGTGAGCCTTTATCTCTCTTCCAGCAACACAGAGCACATCCTACCTCTGAGAACAGCGGGGGTCACTCGCTGAGTCCCAACCAGCGTACATGAACAAGCTGCAGCTGTACGAATTCACCGTGGAGATATTGCTTTGTATTTCCTACCCACCCCGCTGGTGCGTAGAGGACACAAATGAGCCTATATCTCTCTTCCCGACCACAAATCAGATGCAATCGCGGACCACGGGGTTCACTCGCTATGGCCCGCACGGCCTAACCGACCTAGCTGCATCTGTTCTCATTCTCTGAGGAGATTTCCCAGATGTCCAGCTACTTAGCCCTGTGGTGCTTACAGTACACAAATGCGCCTTTATCTCTCTTCCAGCACCACAAAGGCGAACCTGTGGAGGAAAGCGTCGTTCACTCAATAGGCCACGACCGGCATACTAGACGTAACAAGTTGTAGCTGTTCTCATTCTCCCAGGACATATTCCCTGATAGACCGCAACTTACGCGTTGTTGCGAACAGGACATTAATGAGCCTTTATCTCTCTTCCAGCACCACAAAGCAGATCCAATCGAGGACAGCGGAGTTCCCTGGCTGTGGCCCGAACGGCCTACTTCAACCAGCAGCAGCTGCTCGGATTCACGACGGATACATTCTGTGATGTACAGGTACTTACCCCGGTGGTGCGTACAGACACAAATGAGCATTTTCTGTCTTCCACCACCACAAAGCATGTCTTCTCTAGAACAGCAGTGTTCAACCGCTGTGGCCTGAAAGATGGCCTTAGCCGAGGAGATATTTCCTGATGTACCACAACTCACCCCGGTGGTGAGTACAGGTCATAAATGAGCCCTTCTCTATTCCAGCATCACAAAGCAGTTCCAATCGAAGACAGCGGAGTTTTCGCGCTTTGGCCCGAAGGCCTACCCAAACAAGCTGCAGCTGTTCTCATTCACCGAGGAGATATTCCCTGATATACAGATACTTACCTGCGTTGTTCGTACAGTATATCAATGAGCCTTTATCTCTCTTCCAGCACCATAAAGCAGATCCTATGGAGAATAGCCGAGTTCACTCGCAATGTCCCGACCAGGCTACCTTAACAAGTTGCAGCTGTTCTCATTCACCGTGGAGCTATTTCCGGCTGGTGCCTAGAGGACACAGGTGAACCTTTATCTCTCTTCCAGCAACACTAAGCACATCCTACCTCTGAAAACAGCGGGGGTCACTCGCTAAGACCCGACCTTCGTACATGAACAAGCTGCAGCTGTACTAATTCACCGTGGAGATATTTCCTAATATTTGCTACTTACCCCGCTGGTGCGAAGAGGACACAAATGAGCCTTTATCTCTCTTCCAGCACCCCAACGCCGATTGAATCTAGGACAGCGGAGTTTATTCCCTATGGCCCCACGATCCTACCCTATCAAGCTGCAGCTCTAATCATTCAGCTCGGAGATATTTCCTGATATACAGCTACTTACCTCCATTGTGCGTGTAGCCTTTATTTCTCTTCCAGCACCTTAAAGCAGATCCCTTCGAGAAGAGCGGAGTTCACTCGCAATGTTCCCACCAGGCTACCTTAACAAGCTGCAGCTGTTCTCATTCACCGTGGAGCTATTTCCTGGCGCGAAGAGGACTCAAAGGAGCCTTTATCTCTCTTCCAGCACCCTAAGCCGATTGAAACTAGGACAGCGGAGTTTATTCGCTATGGCCCCACGAGCCTACCTATCAAGTTGCAGCTGTAATCATTCAGCTCGGAGGTATTTTCTGATATACAGCTACTTACCCGGTGGTGTAGAGAGATTATAAATGAGCCTTGATCACTCTTCCAGCACCTCATAGCGATCCAATCGAGGACAGAGGAGTTCACTGTCTATGGCCCGCCCGATCAGCCTACTCTAACAAGCTGCAGCTGTTCTCATTCACCGAGGAGATGTTACGTGATGTACAGCTAGTTGCCCCTGTGGTGCATACAGGATGTAAATGAGCCTTTATCTCAATTCCAGCACCACCACGCAGATTCGATCTAGGACAGCGGAGTTTACTCTCTATGGCCCGTCAGGCCTCCAATAACAAGCTGCAGCTGTTCTCATTCACTGAGAAGGTATATAGCTATTCATCTCGGTGGTGCGTAAAATACATAAATTATCCTTTATCGCTCTTCCAGCACACCAATGCAGATCTTGTCAAGGACAGCGGCGTTTACTCAATATAGCACATCCTATGGAGGACAGTGGCGTTCACTCGCTATGGCCTGACCGGCCTACAGTACGGAGCAGCAGCTGTTCTCATTCACTCAGGAGATAGTCCCTGATATAGGGAGACTTACCCCCGCTGGTGCATACAGGACACGTGAGCCTTTATCTCTCTTCCAGCAACACAGAGCACATCCTACCTCTGAGAACAGCGGGGGTCACTCGCTGAGTCCCAACCAGCGTACATGAACAAGCTGCAGCTGTACGAATTCACCGTGGAGATATTGCTTTGTATTTCCTACCCACCCCGCTGGTGCGTAGAGGACACAAATGAGCCTATATCTCTCTTCCCGACCACAAATCAGATGCAATCGCGGACCACGGGGTTCACTCGCTATGGCCCGCACGGCCTAACCGACCTAGCTGCATCTGTTCTCATTCTCTGAGGAGATTTCCCAGATGTCCAGCTACTTAGCCCTGTGGTGCTTACAGTACACAAATGCGCCTTTATCTCTCTTCCAGCACCACAAAGGCGAACCTGTGGAGGAAAGCGTCGTTCACTCAATAGGCCACGACCGGCATACTAGACGTAACAAGTTGTAGCTGTTCTCATTCTCCCAGGACATATTCCCTGATAGACCGCAACTTACGCGTTGTTGCGAACAGGACATTAATGAGCCTTTATCTCTCTTCCAGCACCACAAAGCAGATCCAATCGAGGACAGCGGAGTTCCCTGGCTGTGGCCCG
Organism: Perognathus longimembris pacificus; assembly: GCF_023159225.1. Classification (NCBI taxonomy): domain Eukaryota; kingdom Metazoa; phylum Chordata; class Mammalia; order Rodentia; family Heteromyidae; genus Perognathus; species Perognathus longimembris. The sequence continues at coordinate 12,626 of NW_025959796.1, forward strand.
AACGGCCTACTTCAACCAGCAGCAGCTGCTCGGATTCACGACGGATACATTCTGTGATGTACAGGTACTTACCCCGGTGGTGCGTACAGACACAAATGAGCATTTTCTGTCTTCCACCACCACAAAGCATGTCTTCTCTAGAACAGCAGTGTTCAACCGCTGTGGCCTGAAAGATGGCCTTAGCCGAGGAGATATTTCCTGATGTACCACAACTCACCCCGGTGGTGAGTACAGGTCATAAATGAGCCCTTCTCTATTCCAGCATCACAAAGCAGTTCCAATCGAAGACAGCGGAGTTTTCGCGCTTTGGCCCGAAGGCCTACCCAAACAAGCTGCAGCTGTTCTCATTCACCGAGGAGATATTCCCCTGATATACAGATACTTACCTGCGTTGTTCGTACAGTATATCAATGAGCCTTTATCTCTCTTCCAGCACCATAAAGCAGATCCTATGGAGAATAGCCGAGTTCACTCGCTATGTCCCGACCAGGCTACCTTAACAAGTTGCAGCTGTTCTCATTCACCGTGGAGCTATTTCCGGCTGGTGCCTAGAGGACACAGGTGAACCTTTATCTCTCTTCCAGCAACACTAAGCACATCCTACCTCTGAAAACAGCGGGGGTCACTCGCTAAGACCCGACCTTCGTACATGAACAAGCTGCAGCTGTACTAATTCACCGTGGAGATATTTCCTAATATTTGCTACTTACCCCCGCTGGTGCGAAGAGGACACAAATGAGCCTTTATCTCTCTTCCAGCACCCCAACGCCGATTGAATCTAGGACAGCGGAGTTTATTCCCTATGGCCCCACGATCCTACCCTATCAAGCTGCAGCTCTAATCATTCAGCTCGGAGATATTTCCTGATATACAGCTACTTACCTCCATTGTGCGTGTAGCCTTTATTTCTCTTCCAGCACCTTAAAGCAGATCCCTTCGAGAAGAGCGGAGTTCACTCGCAATGTTCCCACCAGGCTACCTTAACAAGCTGCAGCTGTTCTCATTCACCGTGGAGCTATTTCCTGGCGCGAAGAGGACTCAAAGGAGCCTTTATCTCTCTTCCAGCACCCCTAAGCCGATTGAAACTAGGACAGCGGAGTTTATTCGCTATGGCCCCCACGAGCCTACCTATCAAGCTGCAGCTGTAATCATTCAGCTCGGAGGTATTTTCTGATATACAGCTACTTACCCGGTGGTGTAGAGAGATTATAAATGAGCCTTGATCACTCTTCCAGCACCTCATAGCGATCCAATCGAGGACAGAGGAGTTCACTGTCTATGGCCCGCCCGATCAGCCTACTCTAACAAGCTGCAGCTGTTCTCATTCACCGAGGAGATGTTACGTGATGTACAGCTAGTTGCCCCTGTGGTGCATACAGGATGTAAATGAGCCTTTATCTCATTCCAGCACCACCACGCAGATTCGATCTAGGACAGCGGAGTTTACTCTCTATGGCCCGTCAGGCCTCCAATAACAAGCTGCAGCTGTTCTCATTCACTGAGAAGGTATATAGCTATTCATCTCGGTGGTGCGTAAAATACATAAATTATCCTTTATCGCTCTTCCAGCACACCAATGCAGATCTTGTCAAGGACAGCGGCGTTTACTCAATATAGCACATCCTATGGAGGACAGTGGCGTTCACTCGCTATGGCCTGACCGGCCTACAGTACGGAGCAGCAGCTGTTCTCATTCACTCAGGAGATAGTCCCTGATATAGGGAGACTTACCCCCGCTGGTGCATACAGGACACGTGAGCCTTTATCTCTCTTCCAGCAACACAGAGCACATCCTACCTCTGAGAACAGCGGGGGTCACTCGCTGAGTCCCAACCAGCGTACATGAACAAGCTGCAGCTGTACGAATTCACCGTGGAGATATTGCTTTGTATTTCCTACCCACCCCGCTGGTGCGTAGAGGACACAAATGAGCCTATATCTCTCTTCCCGACCACAAATCAGATGCAATCGCGGACCACGGGGTTCACTCGCTATGGCCCGCACGGCCTAACCGACCCTAGCTGCATCTGTTCTCATTCTCTGAGGAGATTTCCCAGATGTCCAGCTACTTAGCCCTGTGGTGCTTACAGTACACAAATGCGCCTTTATCTCTCTTCCAGCACCACAAAGGCGAACCTGTGGAGGAAAGCGTCGTTCACTCAATAGGCCACGACCGGCATACTAGACGTAACAAGTTGTAGCTGTTCTCATTCTCCCAGGACATATTCCCTGATAGACCGCAACTTACGCGTTGTTGCGAACAGGACATTAATGAGCCTTTATCTCTCTTCCAGCACCACAAAGCAGATCCAATCGAGGACAGCGGAGTTCCCTGGCTGTGGCCCGAACGGCCTACTTCAACCAGCAGCAGCTGCTCGGATTCACGACGGATACATTCTGTGATGTACAGGTACTTACCCCGGTGGTGCGTACAGACACAAATGAGCATTTTCTGTCTTCCACCACCACAAAGCATGTCTTCTCTAGAACAGCAGTGTTCAACCGCTGTGGCCTGAAAGATGGCCTTAGCCGAGGAGATATTTCCTGATGTACCACAACTCACCCCGGTGGTGAGTACAGGTCATAAATGAGCCCTTCTCTATTCCAGCATCACAAAGCAGTTCCAATCGAAGACAGCGGAGTTTTCGCGCTTTGGCCCGAAGGCCTACCCAAACAAGCTGCAGCTGTTCTCATTCACCGAGGAGATATTCCCTGATATACAGATACTTACCTGCGTTGTTCGTACAGTATATCAATGAGCCTTTATCTCTCTTCCAGCACCATAAAGCAGATCCTATGGAGAATAGCCGAGTTCACTCGCTATGTCCCGACCAGGCTACCTTAACAAGTTGCAGCTGTTCTCATTCACCGTGGAGCTATTTCCGGCTGGTGCCTAGAGGACACAGGTGAACCTTTATCTCTCTTCCAGCAACACTAAGCACATCCTACCTCTGAAAACAGCGGGGGTCACTCGCTAAGACCCGACCTTCGTACATGAACAAGCTGCAGCTGTACTAATTCACCGTGGAGATATTTCCTAATATTTGCTACTTACCCCGCTGGTGCGAAGAGGACACAAATGAGCCTTTATCTCTCTTCCAGCACCCCAACGCCGATTGAATCTAGGACAGCGGAGTTTATTCCCTATGGCCCCACGATCCTACCCTATCAAGCTGCAGCTCTAATCATTCAGCTCGGAGATATTTCCTGATATACAGCTACTTACCTCCATTGTGCGTGTAGCCTTTATTTCTCTTCCGGCACCTTAAAGCAGATCCCTTCGAGAAGAGCGGAGTTCACTCGCAATGTTCCCACCAGGCTACCTTAACAAGCTGCAGCTGTTCTCATTCACCGTGGAGCTATTTCCTGGCGCGAAGAGGACTCAAAGGAGCCTTTATCTCTCTTCCAGCACCCCTAAGCCGATTGAAACTAGGACAGCGGAGTTTATTCGCTATGGCCCCACGAGCCTACCTATCAAGCTGCAGCTGTAATCATTCAGCTCGGAGGTATTTTCTGATATACAGCTACTTACCCGGTGGTGTAGAGAGATTATAAATGAGCCTTGATCACTCTTCCAGCACCTCATAGCGATCCAATCGAGGACAGAGGAGTTCACTGTCTATGGCCCGCCCGATCAGCCTACTCTAACAAGCTGCAGCTGTTCTCATTCACCGAGGAGATGTTACGTGATGTACAGCTAGTTGCCCCTGTGGTGCATACAGGATGTAAATGAGCCTTTATCTCAATTCCAGCACCACCACGCAGATTCGATCTAGGACAGCGGAGTTTACTCTCTATGGCCCGTCAGGCCTCCAATAACAAGCTGCAGCTGTTCTCATTCACTGAGAAGGTATATAGCTATTCATCTCGGTGGTGCGTAAAATACATAAATTATCCTTTATCGCTCTTCCAGCACACCAATGCAGATCTTGTCAAGGACAGCGGCGTTTACTCAATATAGCACATCCTATGGAGGACAGTGCGTTCACTCGCTATGGCCTGACCGGCCTACAGTACGGAGCAGCAGCTGTTCTCATTCACTCAGGAGATAGTCCCTGATATAGGGAGACTTACCCCCGCTGGTGCATACAGGACACGTGAGCCTTTATCTCTCTTCCAGCAACACAGAGCACATCCTACCTCTGAGAACAGCGGGGGTCACTCGCTGAGTCCCAACCAGCGTACATGAACAAGCTGCAGCTGTACGAATTCACCGTGGAGATATTGCTTTGTATTTCCTACCCACCCCGCTGGTGCGTAGAGGACACAAATGAGCCTATATCTCTCTTCCCGACCACAAATCAGATGCAATCGCGGACCACGGGTTCACTCGCTATGGCCCGCACGGCCTAACCGACCTAGCTGCATCTGTTCTCATTCTCTGAGGAGATTTCCCAGATGTCCAGCTACTTAGCCCTGTGGTGCTTACAGTACACAAATGCGCCTTTATCTCTCTTCCAGCACCACAAAGGCGAACCTGTGGAGGAAAGCGTCGTTCACTCAATAGGCCACGACCGGCATACTAGACGTAACAAGTTGTAGCTGTTCTCATTCTCCCAGGACATATTCCCTGATAGACCGCAACTTACGCGTTGTTGCGAACAGGACATTAATGAGCCTTTATCTCTCTTCCAGCACCACAAAGCAGATCCAATCGAGGACAGCGGAGTTCCCTGGCTGTGGCCCGAACGGCCTACTTCAACCAGCAGCAGCTGCTCGGATTCACGACGGATACATTCTGTGATGTACAGGTACTTACCCCCGGTGGTGCGTACAGACACAAATGAGCATTTTCTGTCTTCCACCACCACAAAGCATGTCTTCTCTAGAACAGCAGTGTTCAACCGCTGTGGCCTGAAAGATGGCCTTAGCCGAGGAGATATTTCCTGATGTACCACAACTCACCCCGGTGGTGAGTACAGGTCATAAATGAGCCCTTCTCTATTCCAGCATCACAAAGCAGTTCCAATCGAAGACAGCGGAGTTTTCGCGCTTTGGCCGAAGGCCTACCCAAACAAGCTGCAGCTGTTCTCATTCACCGAGGAGATATTCCCTGATATACAGATACTTACCTGCGTTGTTCGTACAGTATATCAATGAGCCTTTATCTCTCTTCCAGCACCATAAAGCAGATCCTATGGAGAATAGCCGAGTTCACTCGCTATGTCCCGACCAGGCTACCTTAACAAGTTGCAGCTGTTCTCATTCACCGTGGAGCTATTTCCGGCTGGTGCCTAGAGGACACAGGTGAACCTTTATCTCTCTTCCAGCAACACTAAGCACATCCTACCTCTGAAAACAGCGGGGGTCACTCGCTAAGACCCGACCTTCGTACATGAACAAGCTGCAGCTGTACTAATTCACCGTGGAGATATTTCCTAATATTTGCTACTTACCCCGCTGGTGCGAAGAGGACACAAATGAGCCTTTATCTCTCTTCCAGCACCCCAACGCCGATTGAATCTAGGACAGCGGAGTTTATTCCTATGGCCCCACGATCCTACCCTATCAAGCTGCAGCTCTAATCATTCAGCTCGGAGATATTTCCTGATATACAGCTACTTACCTCCATTGTGCGTGTAGCCTTTATTTCTCTTCCAGCACCTTAAAGCAGATCCCTTCGAGAAGAGCGGAGTTCACTCGCAATGTTCCCACCAGGCTACCTTAACAAGCTGCAGCTGTTCTCATTCACCGTGGAGCTATTTCCTGGCGCGAAGAGGACTCAAAGGAGCCTTTATCTCTCTTCCAGCACCCCTAAGCCGATTTGAAACTAGGACAGCGGTGTTTATTCGCTATGGCCCCACGAGCCTACCTATCAAGCTGCAGCTGTAATCATTCAGCTCGGAGGTATTTTCTGATATACAGCTACTTACCCGGTGGTGTAGAGAGATTATAAATGAGCCTTGATCACTCTTCCAGCACCACATAGCGATCCAATCGAGGACAGAGGAGTTCATTGTCTATGGCCCGCCCGATCAGCCTACTCTAACAAGCTGCAGCTGTTCTCATTCACCGAGGAGATGTTACGTGATGTACAGCTACTTGCCCCTGTGGTGCATACAGGATGTAAATGAGCCTTTATCTCAATTCCAGCACCACCACGCAGATTCGATCTAGGACAGCGGAGTTTACTCTCTATGGCCCGTCAGGCCTCCAATAACAAGCTGCAGCTGTTCTCATTCATTGAGAAGGTATATAGCTATTCATCTCGGTGGTGCGTAAAATACATAAATTAATCCTTTATCGCTCTTCCAGCACACCAATGCAGATCTTGTCAAGGACAGCGGCGTTTACTGAATATAGCAGATCCTATGGAGGATAGTGGCGTTCACTCGCTATGGCCTGACCGGCCTACAGTACGGAGCAGCAGCTGTTCTCATTCACTCAGGAGATAGTCCCTGATATAGGGAGACTTACCCCGCTGGTGCATACAGGACACGTGAGCCTTTATCTCTCTTCCAGCAACACCAGAGCACATCCTACCTCTGAGAACAGCGGGGGTCACTCGCTGAGTCCCAACCAGCGTACATGAACAAGCTGCAGCTGTACGAATTCACCGTGGAGATATTGCTTTGTATTTCCTACCCACCCCGCTGGTGCGTAGAGGACACAAATGAGCCTATATCTCTCTTCCCGACCACAAATCAGATGCAATCGCGGACCACGGGGTTCACTCGCTATGGCCCGCACGGCCTAACCGACCTAGCTGCATCTGTTCTCATTCTCTGAGGAGATTTCCCAGATGTCCAGCTACTTAGCCCTGTGGTGCTTACAGTACACAAATGCGCCTTTATCTCTCTTCCAGCACCACAAAGGCGAACCTGTGGAGGAAAGCGTCGTTCACCTCAATAGGCCACGACCGGCATACTAGACGTAACAAGTTGTAGCTGTTCTCATTCTCCCAGGACATATTCCCTGATAGACCGCAACTTACGCGTTGTTGCGAACAGGACATTAATGAGCCTTTATCTCTCTTCCAGCACCACAAAGCAGATCCAATCGAGGACAACGGAGTTCCCTGGCTATGGCCCGAATGGCCTACTTCAACCAGCAGCAGCTGCTCGGATTCACGACAGATACATTCTGTGATGTACAGGTACTTACCCCGGTGGTGCGTACAGACACAAATGAGCACTTTCTGTCTTCCACCACCACAAAGCATGTCTTCTCTAGAACAGCAGTGTTCAACCGCTGTGGCCTGAAAGATGGCCTTAGCCGAGGAGATATTTACTGAGGTACCACAACTCACCCTTCGCACATGAACAAGCTACAGCTGTACTAATTCACCGTGGAGATATTTCCTAATATTATGCTACTTACCCCGCTGGTGCGAAGAGGACACAAATGAGCCTTTATCTCTCTTCCAGCACTCCAAGGCCGATTGAATCTAGGACAGCGGAGTTTATTCCCTATGGCCCCACGATCCTACCTATCAAGCTGCAGCTGTAATCATTCAGCTCGGAGATATTTCCTGATATATCCCTTCTGAGATAGGGAACTACTGCATTTATTAATCTCAGTGGAGATATTTACTGATAAACAGCTACCTACGCAGCATGTTCATGTCGTTCCTAAATGAGCTTTTATCTCTCTTCCTTCCTCACCACAAATCAGATTCTTCTGAGGAGTTCCCAGTACATTATCCTTTCCCCTGTGTAATTACCTTAACAAGCTCCAGCTGATTTTATTCTCAGAAGGTTTCCTCCCTGATATACAGCTGCCTACCCCCTTCGTAAGTGCAGGTCCTAAATGAGCTTTTTTCTCTCTTCCCTCACCACAATCCAGATTCTTTTGGGAGTTAGCAGTACAGTAACCATACAAGGAAGTACTTAATTTATTAAGCTACTGCTTTTCTTAATGTCAGTGGAGATATTTACTGATAAACAGCTACGTACGCAGCATGTTCATGTCGTTCCTAAATGAGCTTTTATCTCTCTCCCTTCACCACAAATCAGATTCTTCTGAGGAGTTCCCCGTACATTATCCTTTCCCCATTGTAATTACCTTAACCATCTCCAGCTGTTTTTATTCTCAGAAGGTTTACTCCCGGATATACAGCTGCCTACGCCCATCGTAAGTGCAGGTCCTAAATGAGCTTTTTTCTCTGTTCCCTCACGACAATCCAGATTCTTTTGGGGAGTTACCAGTACAGTAACCATACCAGGAAGTACTTAATTTATTAAGCTACTGCTTTTCTTAATCTCAGTGGAGATATTTACTAATAAACAGCTACCTACGCAGCATGTTCATGTCGTTCCTAAATGAGCTTTTATCTCTCTCCCCTCACCACAAATCAGATTCTTCTGAGGAGTTCCCAGTACATTATCCTTTCACGTGTGTAATTACCTTAACAAGCTCCAGCTGTTTTTATTCTCAGAAGGTTTACTTCCTGATATACAGCTGCCTACCGCCTTCGTAAGTGCAGGTCCTAAATGAGCTTTTTTCTCTGTTCCCTCACCACAATCCAGATTCTTTGGGGAGTTACCAGTACAGTAATCATACCAGGAAGTACTTAATTTATTAAGCTACTGCTTTTCTTAATCTCAGTGGAGATATTTACTGATAAACAGCTACCTACGCAGCATGTTCATGTCGTTCATTAATGAGCTATTATCTCTCTCCCCTCACCACAAATCAGATTCTTCTGAGGAGTTCCCAGTACATTATCCTTTCCCCTGTGTAATTACCTTAACAAGCTCCAGCTGTTTTTATTCTCAGAAGGTTTACTCCCTGATATACTGCTGCCTACCCCCTTCGTAAGTGCAGGTCCTAATGAGCTTTTTTCTCTGTTCCCTCACGACAATCCAGATTATTTTGGGGAGTTACCAGTACAGTAACCATACCAGGAAGTACTTAATTATTAAGCTACTGCTTTTCTTAACTCAGTGGAGATATTTACTGATAAACAGCTACCTACGCAGCGTGTTCATGTCGTTCCTAAATGAGCTTTTATCTCTCTCCCCTCACCCACAAATCAGATTCTTCTGAGGAGTTCCCAGTACATTATCCTTTCCCCATTGTAATTACATTAACCATCTCCAGCTGTTTTTATTTTCAGAAGGTTTACTCCCTGATATACAGCTGCCTACCCCCTTCGTAAGTGCAGGTCCTAAATGAGCTTTTTTCTCTGTTCCTACACCACAATCCAGATTCTTTTGGGGAGTTACCAGTACAGTAACCATAGCAGGAAGTACTTAATTCTTTAAGCTACTGCTTTTCTTAATCTTAGTGGAGATATTTACTTATAAACAGCTACCTACGCAGCATGTTCATGTCGTTCCTAAATGAGCTTTTATCTCTCTCCCCTCACCACAAATCAGATTCTTCTGAGGAGTTCCCAGTACATTATCCTTTCCCCTGTGTAATTACCTTAACCATCTCAGCTGTTTTTATTCTCAGAAGGTTTACTCCCTGATATACAGCTGCCTACCCCCTTCGTAAGTGCAGGTCCTAAATGAGCTTTTTTCTCTGTTCCTACACCACAATCCAGATTCTTTTGGGGAGTTACCAGTACAGTAACCATAGCAGGAAGTACTTAATTCTTTAAGCTACTGCTTTTCTTAATCTTAGTGGAGATATTTACTTATAAACAGCTACCTACGCAGCATGTTCATGTCGTTCCTAAATGAGCTTTTATCTCTCTCCCCCTCACCCACAAATCAGATTCTTCTGAGGAGTTCCCAGTACATTATCCTTTCCCCTGTGTAATTACCTTAACAAGCTCCAGCTGTTTTTATTCTCAGAAGGTTTACTCCCTGATATACAGCTGCCTACCCCCTTCGTAAGTGCAGGTCTTATATGAGCTTTTTTCTCTGTTCCCTCACCACAATCCAGATTCTTTTGGGAGTTACCAGTACAGTAACCATACCAGGAAGTACTTAATTTATTAAGCTACTGCTTTTCTTAATCTCAGTGGAGATATTTACTGATAAACAGCTACCTACGCAGCATGTTCGTGTCGTTCCTAAATGAGCTTTTATCTCTCTCCCCTCACCACAAATCAGATTCTTCTGAGGAGTTCCCAGTACATTATCCTTTCCCCTGTGTAATTACCTTAACAAGCTCCAGCTGTTTTTATTCTCAGAAGGTTACTCCCTGATATACAGCTGCCTACCGCCTTCGTAAGTGCAGGTCCTAAATGAGCTTTTTTCTCTGTTCCCTCACCACAATCCAGATTCTTTTGGGGAGTTTCCAGTACAGTATCCATACCAGGACGTACTTAATTTATTAAGCTACTGCTTTTCTTAATCTCAGTGGAGATATTTACTGATAAACAGCTACGTACTCAGAATGTTCATGTCGTTCCTAAATTAGCTTTTATTTCTCTCCCCTCACCACAAATCAGATTCTTCTGAGGAGTTCCCAGTACATTATCTTTCCCGTGTGTAATTAATTACCTTAACAAGCTCCAGCTGTTTTTATTCTCAGAAGGTTTACTCCCTGATATACAGCTGCCTACCCCCTTCGTAAGTGCAGGTCCTAAATGAGCTTTTTTCTCTGTTCCCTCACCACAATCCAGATTCTTTTACGGAGTTACCAGTACAGTAACCATACCAGGAAGTACTTAATTTATTAAGCTACTGCTTTTCTTAATCTCAGTGGAGATATTTACTGATAAACAGCTACCTACGCAGCATGTTCATGTCGTTCCTAAATGAGCTTTTATCTCTCTCTCCTCACCACAAATCAGATTCGTCTGAGGAGTTCCCAGTACATTATCCTTTCCCCTGTGTAATTACCTTAACAAGCTCCAGCTGTTTTTATTCTCAGAATGTTTACTCCCTGATATACTGCTGCCTAACCCCTTCGTATGTGCAGGTCCTAAATGAGCTATTTTCTCTGTTCCCTCACCACAATCCAGACTCTTTTGGGGAGTTACCAGTACAGTAACCATACCAGGAAGTACTTAATTTATTAAGCTACTGGTTTTCTTAATCTCAGTGGAGATATTTACTGATAAACAGCTACCTACGCAGCATGTTCATGTCGTTCCTAAATGAGCTTTTATCTCTCTCCCCTCACCACAAATCAGATTCTTCTGAGGAGGTCCCAGTACATTATCCTTTCCCCTGTGTAATTACCTTAACAAGCTCCAGCTGTTTTTATTCTCAGAAGGTTTACTCCATGATATACAGCTGCCTACCCCCTGGTAAGTGCAGGTCTAAATGAGATTTTTTCTCTGTTCCCTCCCCACAATCCAGATTCTTTTGGGGAGTTACCAGTACAGTAACCATACCAGGAAGTACTTAATTTATTAAGCTACTGCTTTTCTTAATCTCAGTGGAGATATTCACTGATAAACAGCTACCTATGCCGCATGTTCATGTCGTCCTAAATGAGCTTTTATCTCTCTCCCTTCAACACTAATCAGATTCTTCTGAGGAGTTCCCAGTACATTATCGTTTCCCCTGTGTAATTACCTTAACAAGCTCCAGCTGTTTTTATTCTCAGAAGGTTTACTCCCTGATATACAGCTGCCTACCCCCTTCGTAAGTGCAGTTCCTAAATGAGCTTTTTTCTCTGTTCCCTCACGACAATCCAGATTCTTTTGGGGAGTTACCAGTACAGTAACCATACCAGGAAGTACTTAATTTATTAAGCTACTGCTTTTCTTAATCTCAGTGGAGATATTTACTGATAAACAGCTACCTACGCAGCATGTTCATGTCGTTCCTAAATGAGCTTTTATCTCTCTCCCTCACCACAAATCAGATTCTTCTGAGGAGTTCCCAGTACATTATCCGTTCACGTGTGTAATTACCTTAACAAGCTCCAGCTGTTTTTATTCTCAGAAGGTTTACTTCCTGATATACAGCTGCCTACCTCCTTCGTAAGTGCAGGTCCTAAATGAGCTTTTTTCTCTGTTCCCTCACCACAATCCAGATTCTTTGGGGAGTTACCAGTACAGTAATCATACCAGGAAGTACTTAATTTATTAAGCTACTGCTTTTCTTAATCTCAGTGGAGACATTTACTGATAAACAGGTACCTACGCAGCATGTTCATGTCGTTCATCAATGAGCTTTTATCTCTCTCCCCTCACCACAAATCAGATTCTTCTGAGGAGTTCCCAGTACATTATCCTTTCCCCTGTGTAATTACCTTAACAAGCTCAGCTGTTTTTTGTTCTCAGAAGGTTTACTCCCTGATATACTGCTGCCTACCCCCTTCGTAAGTGCAGGTCCTAAATGAGCTTTTTTCTCTGTTCCCTCACGACAATCCAGATTCTTTTGGGGAGTTACCAGTACAGTAACCATACCAGGAAGTACTTAATTTATTAAGCTACTGCTTTTCTTAATCTCAGTGGAGATATTTACTGATAAACAGCTACCTACGCAGCGTGTTCATGTCGTTCCTAAATGAGCTTTTATCTCTCTCCCCTCACCACAAATCAGATTCTTCTGAGGAGTTCCCAGTACATTATCCTTTCCCCATTGTAATTACCTTAACCATCTCCAGCTGTTTTTATTCTCAGAAGGTTTACTCCCTGATATACAGCTGCCTACCCCCCTTCGTAAGTGCAGGTCTTATATGAGCTTTTTTCTCTGTTCCCTCACCACAATCCAGATTCTTTTGGGGAGTTACCAGTACAGTAACCATACCAGGAAGTACTTAATTTATTAAGCTACTGCTTTTCTTAATCTCAGTGGAGATATTTACTGATAAACAGCTACCTACGCAGCATGTTCGTGTCGTTCCTAAATGAGCTTTTATCTCTCTCCCCTCACCACAAATCAGATTCTTCTGAGGAGTTCCCAGTACATTATCCTTTCCCTGTGTAATTACCTTAACAAGCTCCAGCTGTTTTTATTCACAGAAGGTTTACTCCCTGATATACAGCTGCCTACCGCCTTCGTAAGTGCAGGTCCTAAATGAGCTTTTTTCTCTGTTCCCTCACCACAATCCAGATTCTTTTGGGGAGTTTCCAGTACAGTATCCATACCAGGACGTACTTAATTTATTAAGCTACTGCTTTTCTTAATCTCAGTGGAGATATTTACTGATAAACAGCTACGTACGCAGAATGTTCATGTCGTTCTTAAATGAGCTTTTATTTCTCTCCCCTCACCACAAATCAGATTCTTCTGAGGAGTTCCCAGTACATTATCCTTTCCCGTGTGTAATTAATTACCTTAACAAGCTCCAGCTGTTTTTATTCTCAGACGGTTTACTCCCTGATATACAGCTGCTTACCCCCTTCGTAAGTGCAGGTCCTAAATGAGCTTTTTTCTCTGTTCCCTCACCACAATCCAGATTCTTTTACGGAGTTACCAGTACAGTAACCATACCAGGAAGTACATAATTTATTAAGCTACTGGTTTTCTTAATCTCAGTGGAGATATTTACTGATAAACAGCTACCTACGCAGCATGTTCATGTCGTTCCTAAATGAGCTTTTATCTCTCTCCCCTCACCACAAATCAGATTCTTCTGAGGAGTTCCCAGTACATTATCCTTTCCCCTGTGTAATTACTTTAACAAGCTCCAGCTGTTTTTATTCTCAGAAGGTTTACTCCATGATATACAGCTGCCTACCCCCTTGGTAAGTGCAGGTCCTAAATGAGATTTTTTCTCTGTTCCCTCACCACAATCCAGATTCTTTTGGGAGTTACCAGTACAGTAACCATAACAGGAAGTACTTAATTTATTAAGCTACTGCTTTTCTAATCTCAGTGGGGATATTCACTGATAAACAGCTACCTATGCAGCATGTTCATGTCGTTCATAATGAGCTTTTATCTCTCTCCACTCACCACAAATCAGATTCTTCTGAGGAGTTCCCAGTACATTATCCTTTCCCCTCTGTAATTACATTAACAAGCTCCAGCTGTTTTTATTCTCAGAAGGTTTACTCCCTGATATACAGCTGACTACCCCCTTCGTAAGTGCAGGTCCTAAATGAGCTTTTTTCTCTGTTCCTTCACCACAATCCAGATTCTTTTGGGGAGTTACCAGTACAGTAACCGTACCAGGAAGTACTTAATTTATTAAGCTACTGCTTTTCTTAATCTCAGTGGAGATATTTACTGATAAACAGCTACCTACGCAGCATGTTCATGTCGTTCCTAAATGAGCTTTATCTCTATCCCCTCACCACAAATCAGATTCTTCTGAGGAGTTCCCAGTACATTATCCTTTCCCCTGTGTAATTACCTTAACAAGCTCCAGCTGGTTTTATTCTCAGAAGGTTTACTCCCTGATATACAGCTGCCTACCCCCTTCGTAAGTGCAGGTCCTAAATGAGCTTTTTTCTCTGTTCCCTCACAAAAATCCAGATTCTTTTGGGGAGTTACCAGTACAGTAACCATACCAGGAAGTAATTAATTTATTAAGCTATCGCTTTTCTTAAACTCAGTGGAGATATTTACTGATAAACAGCTACCTACGCAGCATGTTCATGTCGTTCCTAAATGAGCTTTTTTATCTGTTCCCTCCCACAATCCAGATTCTTTTGGGGAGTTACCAGTACAGTATCCATACCAGGAAGTACTTAATTTATTAAGCTACTGCTTTTCTTAATCTCAGTGGAGATATTTACTGATAAACAGCCACGTATGCAGCATGTTCATGTCGTTCCTAAATGAGCTTTTATCTCTCTCCCCTCACCACAAATCAGATTCTTCAGAGGAGTTCCCAGTACATTTTCCTTTCCGCTGTGTAATTACCTTAACAAGCTCCAGCTGTTTTTATTCTCAGAAAGTTTACTCCCTGATATACAGCTGCCTACCCCCTTCGTAAATGCAGGTCCTAAATGAGCTTTTTTCTCTGTTCCCTCACCACAATCCAGATTCTTTTGGGGAGTTACCAGTATAGTAACCATACCAGGAAGTACTTAATTTATTAAGCTACTGCTTTTCTTAATCTCAGTGGAGATATTTACTGATAAACAGCTACCTACGCAGCATGTTCATGTCGTTCCTAAATGAGCTTTTATCTCTCTCCCCTCACCACAAATCAGATTCTTCTGAGGAGTTCCCAGTACATTATCCTTTCCCCTGTGTAATTACCTTAACAAGCTCCAGCTGGTTTTATTCTCAGAAGGTTTATTCCCTGATATACAGCTGTCTACCCCCTTCGTAAGTGCAGGTCCTAAATGAGCTTTTTTCTCTGTTCCTCACCACAATCCAGGTTCTTTTGGGGAGTTACCAGTACAGTAACCATACCAGGAAGTACTTAATTTATTAAGCTACTGCTTTTCTTAATCTCAGTGGAGATATTTACTGATAAACAGCTACCTACGCAGCATGTTCATGTCGTTCGTAAATGAGCTTTTATCTCTCTCCCCTCACCAGAAATCAGATTCTTCTGAGGAGTTCCCAGTACATTATCGTTTCCCCTGTGTATTTACCTTAACAAGCTCCAGCTGTTTTTATTCTCAGAAGGTTTACTCCCTGATATACAGCTGCCTACCCCCTTCGTAAGTTCAGGTCTTATATGAGCTTTTTTCTCTGTTCCCTCACCACAATCCAGATTCTTTTGGGGAGTTACCAGTACAGTAACCATACCAGGAAGTACTTAATTTATTAAGCTACTGCTTTTCTTAATCTCAGTGGAGATATTTACTGATAAACAGCTACCTACGCAGCATGTTCGTGTCGTTCCTAAATGAGCTTTTATCTCTCTCCCCTCACCACAAATCAGATTCTTCTGAGGAGTTCCCAGTACATTTTCCTTTCCCTGTGTAATTACCTTAACAAGCTCCAGCTGTTTTTATTCTCAGAAGGTTTACTCCCTGATATACAGCTGCCTACCGCCTTCGTAAGTGCAGGTCCTAAATGAGCTTTTTTCTCTGTTCCCTCACCACAATCCAGATTCTTTTGGGGAGTTACCAGTACAGTATCCATACCAGGACGTACTTAATTTATTAAGCTACTGCTTTTCTTAATCTCAGTGGAGATATTTACTGATAAACAGCTACGTACGCAGAATGTTCATGTCGTTCCTAAATGAGCTTTTATCTCTCTCCCCTCACCACAAATCAGATTCTTCTGAGGAGTTCCCAGTACATTATCCTTTCCCGTGTGTAATTAATTACCTTAACAAGCTCCAGCTGTTTTTATTCTCAGAAGGTTTACTCCCTGATATACAGCTGCCTACCCCCTTCGTAAGTGCAGGTCCTAAATGAGCTTTTTTCTCTGTTCCCTCACCACAATCCAGATTCTTTTGGGGAGTTACCAGTACAGTAACCATACCAGGAAGTACTTAATTTATTAAGCTACTGCTTTTCTAATCTCAGTGGAGATATTTACTGATAAACAGCTACCTTGGCAGCATGTTCATGTCATTCCTAAATGAGCTTTTATCTCTCTCCCCTCACCACAAATCAGATTCTTCTGAGGAGTTCCCAGTACATTATCCTTTCCCTGTGTAATTACCTTCACAAGCTCCAGCTGTTTTTATTCTCAGAAGGTTTACTCCCTGATATACAGCTGCCTACCCCCTTCGTAAGTGCAGGTCCTAAATGAGCTTTTTTCTATCTTCCCTCACCACAATCCAGATTCTTTTGGGAGTTACCAGTACAGTAACCATACCCGGAAGTACTTAATTTATTAAGCTACTGCTTTTCTTAATGTCAGTGGAGATATTTACTGATAAACAGCTACCTACGCAGCATGTTCATGTCGTTCCTAAATGAGCTTTTATCTCTCTCCCTTCAACACTAATCAGATTCTTCTGAGGAGTTCCAGTACATTATCGTTTCCCCTGTGTAATTACCTTAACAAGCTCCAGCTGTTTTTATTCTCAGATGGTTTACTCCCTGATATACAGCTGCCTACACCCTTCGTAAGTGCAGGTCCTAATGAGCTTTTTTCTCTGTTCCCTCACGACAATCCAGATTCTTTTGGGAGTTACCAGTACAGTAACCATACCAGGAAGTACTTAATTTATTAAGCTACTGCTTTTCTTAATCTCAGTGGAGATATTTACTGATAAACAGCTACCTACGCAGCATGTTCATGTCGTTCCTAAATGAGCTTTTATCTCTCTCCCCTCACCACAAATCAGATTCTTCTGAGGAGTTCCCAGTACATTATCCTTTCACGTGTGTAATTACCTTAACAAGCTCCAGCTGTTTTTATTCTCAGAAGGTTTACTTCCTGATATACAGCTGCCTACCGCCTTCGTAAGTGCAGGTCCTAAATGAGCTTTTTTCTCTGTTCCCTCACCACAATCCAGATTCTTTGGGGAGTTACCAGTACAGTAATCATACCAGGAAGTACTTAATTTATTAAGCTACTGCTTTTCTTAATCTCAGTGGAGATATTTACTGATAAACAGCTACCTACGCCGCATGTTCATGTCGTTCATTAATGAGCTTTTATCTCTCTCCCCTCACCACAAATCAGATTCTTCTGAGGAGTTCCCAGTACATTATCCTTTCCCCTGTGTAATTACCTTAACAAGCTCCAGCTGTTTTTATTCTCAGAAGGTTTACTCCTGATATACTGCTGCCTACCCCCTTCGTAAGTGCAGGTCCTAAATGAGCTTTTTTCTCTGTTCCCTCACGACAATCCAGATTATTTTGGGGAGTTACCAGTACAGTAACCATACCAGGAAGTACTTAATTTATTAAGCTACTGCTTTTCTTAATCTCAGTGGAGATATTTACTGATAAACAGCTACCTACGCACGGTGTTCATGTCGTTCCTAAATGAGCTTTTATCTCTCTCCCCTCACCACAAATCAGATTCTTCTGAGGAGTTCCCAGTACATTATCCTTTCCCCATTGTAATTACATTAACCATCTCCAGCTGTTTTTATTTCAGAAGGTTTACTCCCTGATATACAGCTGCCTACCCCCTTCGTAAGTGCAGGTCCTAAATGAGCTTTTTTCTCTGTTCCTACACCACAATCCAGATTCTTTTGGGGAGTTACCAGTACAGTAACCATAGCAGGAAGTACTTAATTCTTTAAGCTACTGCTTTTCTTAATCTTAGTGGAGATATTTACTTATAAAAGCTACCTACGCAGCATGTTCATGTCGTTCCTAAATGAGCTTTTATCTCTCTCCCCTCACCACAAATCAGATTCTTCTGAGGAGTTCCCAGTACATTATCCTTTCCCCTGTGTAATTACCTTAACCATCTCCAGCTGTTTTTATTCTCAGAAGGTTTACTCCCTGATATACAGCTGCCTACCCCCTTCGTAAGTGCAGGTCTAAATGAGCTTTTTTCTCTGTTCCTACACCACAATCCAGATTCTTTTGGGAGTTACCAGTACAGTAACCATAGCAGGAAGTACTTAATTCTTTAAGCTACTGCTTTTCTTAATCTTAGTGGAGATATTTACTTATAAACAGCTACCTACGCAGCATGTTCATGTCGTTCCTAAATGAGCTTTTATCTCTCTCCCCTCACCACAAATCAGATTCTTCTGAGGATTTCCAGTACATTATCCTTTCCCCTGTGTAATTACCTTAACAAGCTCAGCTGTTTTTTATTCTCAGAAGGTTTACTCCCTGATATACAGCTGCCTACCCCCTTCGTAAGTGCAGGTCTTATATGAGCTTTTTTCTCTGTTCCCTCACCACAATCCAGATTCTTTTGGGGAGTTACCAGTACAGTAACCATACCAGGAAGTACTTAATTTATTAAGCTACTGCTTTTCTTAATCAAAGTGGAGATATTTACTGATAAACAGCTACCTACGCAGCATGTTCGTGTCGTTCCTAAATGAGCTTTTATCTCTCTCCCCTCACCACAAATCAGATTCTTCTGAGGAGTTCCCAGTACATTATCCTTTCCCCTGTGTAATTACCTTAACAAGCTCCAGCTGTTTTTATTCTCAGAAGGTTTACTCCCTGATATACAGCTGCCTAACGCTTCGTAAGTGCAGGTCCTAAATGAGCTTTTTTCTCTGTTCCTCACCACAATCAGATTCTTTTGGGGAGTTTCCAGTACAGTATCCATACCAGGACGTACTTAATTTATTAAGCTACTGCTTTTCTTAATCTCAGTGGAGATATTTACTGATAAACAGCTACGTACGCAGAATGTTCATGTCGTTACTAAATGAGCTTTTATTTCTCTCCCCTCACCACAAATCAGATTCTTCTGAGGAGTTCCCAGTACATTATCTTTCCCGTGTGTAATTAATTACCTTAACAAGCTCCAGCTGTTTTTATTCTCAGAAGGTTTACTCCTGATATACAGCTGCCTACCCCCTTCGTAAGTGCAGGTCCTAATGAGCTTTTTTCTCTGTTCCCTCACCACAATCCAGATTCTTTTACGGAGTTACCAGTACAGTAACCATACCAGGAAGTACTTAATTTATTAAGCTACTGCTTTTCTTAATCTCAGTGGAGATATTTACTGATAAACAGCTACCTACGCAGCATGTTCATGTCGTACCTAAATGAGCTTTTATCTCTCTCTCCTCACCACAAATCAGATTCGTCTGAGGAGTTCCCAGTACATTATCCTTTCCCCTGTGTAATTACCTTAACAAGCTCCAGCTGTTTTTATTCTCAGAATGTTTACTCCCTGATATACTGCTGCCTAACCCCTTCGTATGTGCAGGTCCTAAATGAGCTATTTTCTCTGTTCCCTCACCACAATCCAGACTCTTTTGGGGAGTTACCAGTACAGTAACCATACCAGGAAGTACTTAATTTATTAAGCTACTGGTTTTCTTAATCTCAGTGGAGATATTTACTGATAAACAGCTACCTACGCAGCATGTTCATGTCGTTCCTAAATGAGCTTTTATCTCTCTCCCCTCACCACAAATCAGATTCTTCTGAGGAGTTCCCAGTACATTATCCTTTCCCCTGTGTAATTACCTTAACAAGCTCCAGCTGTTTTTATTCTCAGAAGGTTTACTCCATGATATACAGCTGCCTACCCCCTTGGTAAGTGCAGGTCCTAAATGAGATTTTTTCTCTGTTCCCTCCCCACAATCCAGATTCTTTTGGGGAGTTACCAGTACAGTAACCATACCAGGAAGTACTTAATTTATTAAGCTACTGCTTTTCTTAATCTCAGTGGAGATATTCACTGATAAACAGCTACCTATGCAGCATGTTCATGTCGTTACTAAATGAGCTTTTATCTCTCTCCCCTCACCACAAATCAGATTCTTCAGAGGAGTTCCCAGTACATTTTCCTTTCCGCTGTGTAATTACCTTAACAAGCTCCAGCTGTTTTTATTCTCAGAAGGTTTACTCCCTGATATACAGCTGCCTACCCCCTTCGTAAATGCAGGTCCTAAATGAGCTTTTTTCTCTGTTCCCTCACCACAATCCAGATTCTTTTGGGGCGTTACCAGTACAGTAACCATACCAGGAAGTACTTAATTTATTAAGCTACTGCTTTTCTTAATCTCAGTGGAGATATTTACTGATAAACAGCTACCTACGCAGCATGTTCATGTCGTTCCTAAATGAGCTTTTATCTCTCTCCCCTCACCAGAAATCAGATTCTTCTGAGGAGTTCCCAGTACATTATCGTTTCCCCTGTGTAATTACCTAAACAAGCTCCAGCTGTTTTTATTCTCAGAAGGTTTACTCCCTGATATACAGCTGCCTACCCCCTTCGTAAGTGCAGGTCTTATATGAGCTTTTTTCTCTGTTCCCTCACCACAATCCAGATTCTTTTGGGAGTTACCAGTACAGTAACCATACCAGGAAGTACTTAATTTATTAAGCTACTGCTTTTCTTAATCTCAGTGGAGATATTTACTGATAAACAGCTACCTACGCAGCATGTTCGTGTCGTTCCTAAATGAGCTTTTATTTCTCTCCCCTCACCACAAATCAGATTCTTCTGAGGAGTTCCCAGTACATTATCCTTTCCCCTGTGTAATTACCTTAACAAGCTCCAGCTGTTTTTATTCTCAGAAGGTTTACTCCCTGATATACAGCTGCCTACCGCCTTCGTAAGTGCAGGTCCTAAATGAGCTTTTTTCTCTGTTCCCTCACCACAATCCAGATTCTTTTGGGGAGTTACCAGTACAGTATCCATACCAGGACGTACTTAATTTATTAAGCTACTGCTTTTCTTAATCTCAGTGAGATATTTACTGATAAACAGCTACGTACGCAGAATGTTCATGTCGTTCCTAAATGAGCTTTTATCTCTCTCCCCTCACCACAAATCAGATTCTTCTGAGTGGTTCCCAGTACATTATCCTTTCCCGTGTGTAATTAATTACCTTAACAAGCTCCAGCTGTTTTTATTCTCAGAAGGTTTACTCCCTGATATACAGCTGCCTACCCCCTTCGTAAGTGCAGGTCCTAAATGAGCTTTTTTCTCTGTTCCCTCACCACAATCCAGATTCTTTTGGGGAGTTACCAGTACAGTAACCATACCAGGAAGTACTTAATTTATTAAGCTACTGCTTTTCTAATCTCAGTGGAGATATTTACTGATAAACAGCTACCTTGGCAGCATGTTCATGTCATTCCTAAATGAGCTTTTATCTCTCTCCCCTCACCACAAATCAGATTCTTCTGAGGAGTTCCCAGTACATTATCCTTTCCCCTGTGTAATTACCTTCACAAGCTCCAGCTGTTTTTATTCCCAGAAGGTTTACTCCCTGATATACAGCTGCCTACCCCCTTCGTAAGTGCCGGTCCCTAAATGAGCTTTTTTCTATCTTCCCTCACCACAATCCAGATTCTTTTGGGGAGTTACCAGTACAGTAACCATACCCGGAAGTACTTAATTTATTAAGCTACTGCTTTTCTTAATGTCAGTGGAGATATTTACTGATAAACAGCTACCTACGCAGCATGTTCATGTCGTTCCTAAATGAGCTTTTATCTCTCTCCCTTCAACACTAATCAGATTCTTCTGAGGAGTTCCCAGTACATTATCGTTTCCCCTGTGTAATTACCTTAACAAGCTCCAGCTGTTTTTATTCTCAGAAGGTTTACTCCCTGATATACAGCTGCCTACACCCTTCGTAAGTGCAGGTCCTAAATGAGCTTTTTTCTCTGTTCCCTCACGACAATCCAGATTCTTTTGGGAGTTACCAGTACAGTAACCATACCAGGAAGTACTTAATTTATTAAGCTACTGCTTTTCTTAATCTCAGTGGAGATATTTACTGATAAACAGCTACCTACGCAGCATGTTCATGTCGTTCCTAAATGAGATTTTATCTCTCTCTCCTCACCACAAATCAGATTCGTCTGAGGAGTTCCCAGTACATTATCCTTTCCCCTGTGTAATTACCTTAACAGGCTCCAGCTGTTTTTATTCTCAGAATGTTTACTCCCTGATATACTGCTGCCTAACCCATTCGTATGTGCAGGTCATAAATGAGCTATTTTCTCTGTTACCTCACCACAATCCAGACTCTTTTGGGGAGTTACCAGTACAGTAACCATACCAGGAAGTACTTAATTTATTAAGCTACTGCTTTTCTTAATCTCAGTGGAGATATTTACTGATAAACAGCTACCTACGCAGCATGTTCATGTCGTTCCTAAATGAGCTTTTATCTCTCTCCCCTAACCACAAATCAGATTCTTCTGAGGAGTTCCCAGTACATTATCCTTTCCCCTGTGTAATTACCTTAACAAGCTCCAGCTGTTTTTATTCTCAGAAGGTTTACTCCATGATATACAGCTGCCTACCCCCTTCGTAAGTGCAGGTCCTAAATGAGATTTTTTCTCTGTTCCCTCACCACAATCCAGATTCTTTTGGGAGTTACCAGTACAGTAACCATACCAGGAAGTACTTAATTTATTAAGCTACTGCTTTTCTTAATCTCAGTGGAGATATTCACTGATAAACAGCTACCTACGCAGCATGTTCATGTCGTTCTTAAATGAGCTTTTATCTCTCTCCACTCACCACAAATCAGATTCTTCTGAGGAGTTCCGAGTACATTATCCTTTCCCCTCTGTAATTACATTAACAAGCTCCAGCTGTTTTTATTCTCAGAAGGTTTACTCCCTGATATACAGCTGACTACCCCCTTCGTAAGTGCAGGTCCTAAATGAGCTTTTTTCTCTGTTCCTTCACCACAATCCAGATTCTTTTGGGGAGTTACCAGTACAGTAACCATACCAGGAAGTACTTAATTTATTAAGCTACTGCTTTTCTTAATCTCAGTGGAGATCTTTACTGATAAACAGCTACCTACGCAGCATGTTCATGTCGTTCCTAAATGAGCTTTTATCTCTCTCTCCCTCACCACAAATCAGCTTCTTCTGAGGAGTTCCCAGTACATTATCCTTTCCCCTGTGTAATGACCTTAACAAGCTCCACCTGGTTTTATTCTCAGAAGCTTTACTCCCTGATATACAGCTGCCTACCCCCTTCGTAAGTGCAGGTCCTAAATGAGCTTTTTTCTCTGTTCCCTCACAAAAATCCAGATTCTTTTGGGGAGTTACCAGTACAGTAACCATACCAGGAAGTAATTAATTTATTAAGCTACCGCTTTTCTTAAACTCAGTGGAGATATTTACTGATAAACAGCTACCTACGCAGCATGTTCATGTCGTTCCTAAATGAGCTTTTTAATCTGTTCCCTCCCACAATCCAGATTCTTTTGGGAGTTACCAGTACAGTATCCATACCAGGACGTACTTAATTTATTAAGCTACTGCTTTTCTTAATCTCAGTGGAGATATTTACTGATAAACAGCCACGTATGCAGCATGTTCATGTCGTTCCTAAATGAGCTTTTATCTCTCTCCCCTCACCACAAATCAGATTCTTCAGAGGAGTTCCCAGTACATTTTCCTTTCCGCTGTGTAATTACCTTAACAAGCTCCAGCTGTTTTTATTCTCAGAAGGTTTACTCCCTGATATACAGCTGCCTACCCCCTTCGTAAATGCAGGTCCTAAATGAGCTTTTTTCTCTGTTCCCTCACCACAATCCAGATTCTTTTGGGAGTTACCAGAACAGTAACCATACCAGGAAGTACTTAATTTATTAAGCTAAAGCTTTTCTTAATATCAGTGGAGATATTTACTGATAAACAGCTACATACGCAGCATGTTCATGTCGTTCGTAAATGAGCTTTTATCTCTCTCCCCTCACCAGAAATCAGATTCTTCTGAGGAGTTCCCAGTACATTATCCTTTCCCCTGTGTAATTACCTTAACAAGCTCAGCTGTTTTTATTCTCAGAAGGTTTACTCCCTGATATACAGCTGCCTACCCCCCTTCGTAAGTGCAGGTCCTAAATGAGCTTTTTCTCTGTTCCCTCACCACAATCCAGATTCTTTTGGGGAGTTACCAGTTCTGTAACCATACCAGGAAGTACTTAATTTATTAAGCTACTGCTTTTCTTAATCTCAGTGGAGATATTTACTGATAAACAGCTACATACACAGCATATTCATGTCGTACCTAAATGAGCTTTTATCTATGTCCCCTCACCAACAAACCAGATTCTTCTGAGGAGTTCCAAGTACTTTATCCTTTCCCCTGTGTAATTACCTTAACAAGCTCCAGCTATTTTTATTCTCAGAAGGTTTACTCCATGATATACATCTGCCTACCCCCTTCGTAAGTGCAGGTCCTAAACGAGCTTTTTTCTCTTTTCCCTCACCACAATCCAGATTATTTTGGGGAGTTACCAGTACAGTAACCATACTAGGAAGTAAATAATTTATTAAGGTACTGCTTTTCTTAATCTCAGTGGAGATATTAGTGATAAACAGCTACCTACACAGCATGTTCATGTCGTTCCTAAATGAGCGTTTTTCTCTGTTCCCTCACCACAATCCAGATTCTTTGGGGAGTTACCAGTACTGTATCCATACCAGGAAGTACTTAATTTATTAAGCTACTGCTTTTCTTAATCTCAGTGGAGATATTTACTGATAAACAGCTACCTACGCAGCATGTTCATGTCGTCCTAAATGAGCTTTTATCTCTCTCTCCTCACCACAAATCAGATTCTTCTGAGGAGTTCCCAGTACATTATCCTTTCCCCTGTGTAATTACCTTAACAAGCTCCAGCTGTTTTTATTCTCAGAATGTTTACTCCCTGATATACTGCTGCCTACCCCCTTCGTATGTGCAGGTCCTAAATGAGCTATTTTCTCTGTTCCCTCACCACAATCCAGACTCTTTTGGGGAGTTACCAGTACAGTAACCATACCAGGAAGTACTTAATTTATTAAGCTACTGCTTTTCTTAATCTCAGTGGAGATATTTACTGATAAACAGCTAGTACGACCAGAATGTTCATGTCGTTCCTAAATGAGCTTTTATCTCTCTCCCCTCACCACAAATCAGATTCTTCTGAGGAGTTCCCAGTACATTATCCTTTCCCGTGTGTAATTAATTACCTTAAAAGCTCCAGCTGTTTTTATTCTCAGAAGGTTTACTCCCTGATATACAGCTGCCTACCCCCTTCGTAAGTGCAGGTCCTAAATGAGCTTTTTTCTCTGTTCCCTCACCACAATCCAGATTCTTTTACGGAGTTACCAGTACAGTAACCATACTAGGAAGTACTTAATTGATTAAGCTACTGCTTTTCTTAATCTCAGTGAGATATTTACTGATAAACAGCTACCTACGCAGCATGTTCATGTCGTTCCTAAATGAGATTTTATCTCTCCTCACCACAAATCAGATTCGTCTGAGGAGTTCCCAGTACATTATCCTTTCCCCTGTGTAATTACCTTAACAAGCTCCAGCTGTTTTTATTCTCAGAATGTTTACTCCCTGATATACTGCTGCCTAACCCATTCGTATGTGCAGGTCATAAATGAGCTATTTTCTCTGTTACCTCACCACAATCCAGACTCTTTTGGGGAGTTACCAGTACAGTAACCATACCAGGAAGTACTTAATTTATTAAGCTACTGCTTTTCTTAATCTCAGTGAGA
>NW_025959797.1:0-38424 GCF_023159225.1 Perognathus longimembris pacificus
TTCTTCTGGGGAAATTACAACTGCCTCACCCTGGCCTAGCCCTTCTTATCTTCTCCAAATCTCCCTCTGCTCTCAACCTCTGCACACCTGGGATCTCTCAGTCCTCTGGTGAACACCAATCCCCATTTATCTAATCTGTTGTCTGCCTGCTCTGTGCCCAAGCCCCTCTGCTCCTTTTCTGTGCACAGGAGGTTTGTGACAAAGGTAGGAGGGAAGCGGCACTCCTTTCCTGCCTTCTGGTTTTATGACTGACATCCGATGGTCTGGAAACGGCCTCTGCCCCCTTGGCCAAGACCACCTGAAGACCTTGCCTGGCTTGCTAGGCAGCAGCCCTGTGTTTTTCTGAGCAGGAAGGACTGCACATATGCGACCCACTATGCAGAAAAGCCTCCAGGGGGTGGCCGGATGTTTTGTTTCTCCATTCCTTGCCCACTTTGTTGATGTGTGCTTTCATTTGCATTCCAACAGGAACAGCCTTAAGGGAGGGGTAGTGAGGCTGCTAGAGGTAGGCAGTTGGTGCTCACAGGCCAGCAGGGCCTCCTGGTGCCTCACTAACAGTGCATTTGCACCTGGGTTGCTGGGAAGCCTCTGGGCAGTGCCCATATGGTTTGGAGCTCTGTGACATGGCCAGGTACTAGGCGCCTCCTGCTGACTTGAGCCAGTGTCCCAACTGGAATTGCCATAGCAAAAAGGGCACAGGTCCCCTTGGGGGTTTGCTGTAAGTTCTCACTAGTTCTCACAGGCCTTCGGGATGCACAGGATGTGTAGAGCCGCACATCCCTCCTTCCAGGCCAGCCAGCAGGGGGACAAGAATCCTGACTGAGGAGCGCCTGGGATACGGAAAAGGAAAAATAAGGCAAGAGAAAAAAGACAAGAGACAAAGATGGGGTACGGGAGGTCTGCAGCCGCAAGGTTGAACCTCAAGACTGCAGCAACAGTTTATTCTTAACTTCCAGCTTATATGCAGTTTTGGAACCAGGGAATAGCATAGGGTTGTTAAAATTCCAGAACACAAAGAGGCTTTGAAGTTTACAACATTTGATTACAGTAAACACAAGGTAACAAAGCAATTCCGGACAGTGGCAGTGGACTTTGCCTTTAGCATATCCTGGCGGTAACAGCACAGCCAGAGGTGATAATGAACCTAGGTGCAAGTTTGGCTCCCGACATCTTGGCGACATCGGCACAGCCAGAGGTCAGGATGAGCTTAGCTGCTATCTCGGCTCCCGACAGTTCCCCCGTCTTTTTATTAAAAGAAGCGAACCCGCCTGTCTTAGGTGGGGTGAGTACCTCAGCCTGCCTTACACGTCTTAGGGAACAACTTCAGAGCAGTGCTGAAGGCCCTGTCTTAGGTCGGTCTAGGCTGGCCCTGCCTCATACCCGTCTCTGGCTGCGGTTCCTCTCGGGGAAATTCATTTACTTGGAGCTTGACCTTATGGAGCTGGCTGGCTAAACTCATGAAAGAGTTTTGCAATATGCGTACAATGCAAGGAAGACATAGGCAAGCCATCAGCAAAAGTATCCCTGGGCCGAGCAATGTCATTAGCAGCCCCTTAACATTAGATAAGGAAGGGACATACTGTTGAAGTTGTTCAAACAGTTCTTTTGCTGTTTCTGCCACTTTAAAGTCCAAGGGCGGGGCCTGTTCTAGTCCGGCTATTTGTCTATGAGTTGAAAGAGATCTAAAGACAAGTTATTATGGTGCCAAATACCATTTAGATGTGCTACAACTTGTTCCCAAGGATAGCTCGACCCATTATACTTATGGAGGGTCACAGGAAAAAAGTCAAACACAGCATGACAGCGTACCCATTGCAAAGTTTGTAAGGCACGAATTTGTTCTCCCAGTGACAACACAGATTCATATAATGCTTCTAACTTTTGTTCTACCTTATCATCAATCCTGCCTTGAAAGTGCAGGGCTTGCGTGGTATTATGAGCAAGCTGATTAACATGGTGAGCTGTCTGCACATTTTGTGTTAAAGCCACAGTAGCCGCTGCAGCAGAGGCAGCTAAAGCAATAAAGGCTAAAATTCCTGCTAATAATAGCCCTACAAATCGTCTAGGGCGCATAAGTTCTTTTAAATGTTTAAACACTTGAATACCTGTTTCTTTATACCAAGCTTCAGATAAGTTTACAGGAAGCATAACAAATGGTGGTTGCTTAATAATAATTACAGAATCAGTAAGACCACTATACAAGCAATTTGTAAAAGAACAGTTAGTGCAGGTAACATCAAAGTACATGGCTCCTATAGAAATATTAAAAGGTCCATACATAATAGCATAAGAGGGTGTTACACAACTCATAATATTTTTTTTAAAGAAGTAGAAGTGGGCCAGGAGATATTATTCAGAGCAGCCACTAACATCCAGACATGGCGCTGAGGGCGTCCATTCATCCACCACAGACCTGGGTTGAACTTATTGGTGAGATTAGCTCCAGACCAGTCCATCAGCTGAGAATTAGTTCCTGAAATATTGGTTATAAAAGGGTGATCGTGTCTACACTTTACGGGGTGCAGTTCTCCCGTGGATTCTACAATTTGAGAGGAGTTGATGCAGCGAGGTATCATGAAGGACGAGGTAGAATTGGCATGTACAGGAAACCCAGTAGGCAATGAAGCCATTTGTATATTATATACTTGACTATTATCAGGAATCCAAATTCTATATTTTATGGATTGCATCACAGTACAGCCTGGAATATAACTGTTGGAGTCAGTTGTAAAACATAAAGGGGTTCCAATGCCAGAAGCTGCAAAATCTCCCATCTTAACGTGCTGGACAAAAGGGTCTGGAGCTGTACCGTACGCTGATCTGTTGACATGGACAAACACCTCAGCTCCCTCCCAGGTCGCAGGGTGCACAATCTGTGGATCTGGCACATAAGCCCAGTGGGTCAGCGCTTGTACCATTCTGATGAGTTTCCACAATCCGAACACAACGCTCAGGTAGCCAGCGGGCATCATTTTCATCCTGTGGAAAAACACAGACATGTCCTCAACCCCATGTCAGTACCAGATCGGGCCTGTGCCAAGCACTTGTTAAAGGATCTTTTCACTTAACTTGGGCAAAAGCTCTTTGCTCTCTCTTTTCCCAGAACCGCTGTGCTGCAGAATGGCCATTGAAATCCAAATTTAAAAAATTTTGTATGAATAAAGTATGAGAAAGTATATTAACAGGAGAGAAGGGGTATAGTTCCCCCCCCTTTTAATTTAGAAATTTGGTGTTTTAACAAACCGTTGGCCCGTTTGACAATTCCTTGACCATGAGGATTATAGGGGATTTCTGTAGAGTGAACAATTTGGTAAGATTTGCAAAAAGTTTGAAAAGTTTGTCCAACATATCTTGGACCATTATCAGTTTTAATTTGTTTAGGAAGTCCCATAGTAGCAAAGCAGCGTAAGGCATGGGAGATACAATGTTTGCCAGCTTCCCCGCTAAGGCTTAGAAAGAAGATATGGCACTTCCCACCTGATTTGGCTGGAACCTCTGTTCGCCATGTGTGACTAAGACTTGTCACCCAGACATCTGTTTGCAGGACAGAGTGAGACAAGTGTGACCTCAACTCAGTTCCTGGGGACACATGCCCATCCATTCAAGTTGACACTCTTGATGCTAGGCTGAGTCTCAGAGCCAAGGGTCAGTAGCAAAGAAGCAAATTTGTGCTGTTTGTACTCACTGATGGCTTCTGCTAGAACTCAGGTCTTACTGGGGTTTTCCCAGGTAGCCTCTGTGGGAAGGCTTTGAGGAGGATTTATCGAATGGCTTCTCACAGTAGGAGAGGCTCTTTGTGATTTACTTTCTATAACTAGGAGAGTTTTAAGTGCTAGCAATCTTAGGATTTTTCCCCTGGGCAGTGGGACTCCAGAGCTAGAAGCCTAATAAGGAATCCAGAATGAGCTGGATATGTCTAGACTGCAATCTTAGAGCTGGAATCCTAGATCTAATACTAAATAATGGTGTGACTGTGATCAAATGAATGCACTTCATTTTTTCACCAGGAAATAAAAAGACTAGAAATTCCTTCTCCTTTGTATGATTTATGTAAATTGTTTGGCATATTAGTGTTTAGAGCTTAAATATTACTTCTGTTTTTTGTGTTGGTTTTTTTTTTTGGTAAGTTTCTCAGAAAGACTAGGCAAATTCTCATACCACTAAACCTGCACCCACAGTTCACTAGTCTTTTTCTTACATTCCTTCATCTGCTCCACAGAGGAACAAGTGGGAAATGTTGCAAAAGATGCTCAGAACCTAAAGCTAATGTACATGGCGGTTAGTTAAACATCTGTACATCATTTATAAAGATAATCTTGCATGTCAGTATCTCTTGGTGTTGTAGCAGTGGAATTTGGGTTTTTTCATGATACCTAGTTTTGTCTCCAAAGTGTTCACCAAAATGACAGGGGAAACAGACCATTTAGACTAAAGTATACCGGGTAGAAAGACTTGGATTTATTGGGCAAGGACTTAGTAAAGAGTGTCTTTACAACTTCAATATGAGATGTTTACCAAAATGAGTGTCTTCTCCATCTGACTCGTAGACCTATTCAAATCAGATTTATTTATACAGTGATATTTATAACATAAAGTTGGACAGTCATTATTATATCATCTTTGTCCTCAGTAGAAAGGTATATTTACCTTTTTTGTAAGATCAAGAGACGCTCTAGAATACCAAAAGAAAATGTGCTTTTAAGAACCCCAAATAATTCATCAAAGCTATGTTTAGCAGATTTGCGTTAGCAATGGCAGAGACAAGGAAATAACAGCTGCTATTTGTGGCTTGATCCCTGTCATACCTGACTGTCTCTAAGAAAGTAACTTGGCTCTTCACTATGGGTACAGAATTCTACTTCAGGTTGTGTTCTTTGGATCTTCCATGAAGTATGCATAAAGCAGGCATATTTACAGAAAGGTTTCTCTGTCCAGCCAATGAAGAACGATGGGAATGGATACACCATTCAAGTGATAAGAACTCATTCATCAGTACCATTGGCCTCCTCAGCCTATTAGGTGTTGAAAAGATATGTCCCGGCCATCCCAGAGGACCATGCACAGATCATCACAGACAGGAGAAGAAGGTTGAAAAGGAGGTTTATTAGTGGGGCCATAGTTCCCATGGGAGAGGGAGCTACATGGTGTCTGCACCTTATCCAGGTGGCAGCTTCTCTCTCTGGGGGTAAAGGGGAAGTAGACAGGTAGTGAGTAGGAGTGGCTCATTAGGTATGGGTGGATCTGGGGGCTAGTGGGAGGAGCTGAGGACCTGAGGCTAAGGAAATGCAAACAGGTATAAGAACCTCTGTGGTGTCATCCATGAAGAATAGGAAATGAAGAAAGCACCTTGGCTTTTTCATTAACATGTTACACAATCTTGTGCAAATCATTTCCACATATGGCTTTTTACAAACTGGTCATATCATTGTAAGTAAGAGCTGGGCAATAACGACTTAGCATCTTAGTCAATCCTCTACCTAGCATAAATTCTAAACAGTACCAGATTTTGGGATTTTTTTTTTGGGGGGGGCAAATGAGGCAGACTTGCCCTGTATCCTCATGGAGTTTCTAGTTCCATGAAGATAAACCAAATGTTAATTTGAAAAGGACTTTCCATGTGGGATAAGCAAAATCAAGAGGAGTACATTTTGGAGCATATAACCTAAATCTATGAAATTTTTACAATATGGGAAGTTGTTTAAATGGTTTGGTGGTAGAGAAAGAAAACTATACTTATGTTTCAGAAATTCATAATAGAAGAAAATATGGCTCCTGAGAAAATCTGTAGGAATGGATACAAAGTTTGTTGGTTGCCTTTTGAATTTCTAAGAATTGATGGATAGGTAGATAAAGGTACACTGGTAGCTGATCTGCTGATATTCCAAATGAAAGAAACATGATATTTTTTTTTCTTGGTCATGGGGCTTGAACTCTGGGCCTGGGCTCTGTCCCTGAGCTCTTCAGCTCTACTCCCTGAGCCACTTTCTAAACATGATTTTTAATATTGAATGGACAGCCTGTTCTATATGATGATAGTCTATTCTATTCTATGAATAGTGAGATTAAAGTTGAGAACTTCTTGTGTGGAGTGTTTAACAGCTACAGGTAAAAAGTGAGACTAGAAGCCATCTGGTGGTGGCTCAGTTATAATTCTATCTTCTTAGGAGATTGCAATCTGAAGGTTGGGATTCAAAGCCAGCCTAGGCAGGAACTTCCATGAGTCTCTCACCTTCAATAGCCACCAAAAAGCCAAAGTAGAGCAGTGGCTCAAGTGATAGAAAGCCAGCCTTGAGCGAAAAAGTTAAGGGGCAATGCCCAGGCCCTGAGGTCAAGCCCTAGTATGAGCATACACAGAAAGTAGATACTTCTTAAGGTATCCTCTATACTTATGAAATGACTATTTACAAAGTGGGAGTAAACGCCAACAAGCGCAAGTACCCCTCATTCCCAAGTGGGAGCAGTACAGATCCTGGTGATGGATTGAGGACGCCCCAGTATGGTGATGGACGTAAATGTTCATGCTTGCTTTGAGATAGAGCACTCTTCCCCCTGGTGTCAGAGCCTTTGTGTTCCTTTGCTAATCCAGTTGACTTGAGCATATAAAACTCCATGTCTTGCTGTATACATTTTCAATGATACAGAGAACAGAAACAGTTTTACCTTAAGAAACTTGAATAAGCAACTTGAGATGGTGAATGTTATGGAAATTAAAATGGCAGATATTCTCCACTTCCTGTGACACAGATCAGGGCCCAGTGATGAGGGTGCCCCCACGAATATCCCCAGTAAGTCTTTCTCATGCCTACTGAATCCAAAATGCTGGACATGACATGCTCAGTGACTTTTCTGCTGAGAGTGGACAAGGACAAGTTGCCTTTTGAAGGGGTGTTCTTGTTTCTTCTCTTTTGTCTGCCTTGTTTACAAATGAAGAAGCTAATTCTTCCAATTCTTGCTCTGTGATGCTTGGCTTGGAACTTGAGGCCTTTTCCTTGCTTCATTTAAACCACTCCTCCAGTTCCTTTTTTTTTTTGGCTTTTGAGTTATCTTTGGATAGTCTTTTGGGCTGGCCAGCCCTCCCCTTCCTCTATCTCTTCCACCTTTCTCCCTTTTCCTCTGCCCTTTTCACTCTTCTTCCCCTTTAACTCCTCCTCCCCTCCCTCCCCTCCTTTTCATTTGATCAGGTGGTCTCAAGACTGTGCTCCTCCCTACCTCTGTTCCCCAGTATCTGGGAAACAGAAGTGTGCCACGATGTCCGGCTTCCTTTCCCTTTCTCACTGTAGTAATTCCGTTGGTAATTATGTAAAAGGATACCAATACTACATGGAGTTTCAATTCACTGTAGCTTATTCGATGTGTAGGAGCAAGCATTCTTTCAAGGCCACAGTCTGCTCTGATTCTGATTGCTTTGTAAGGGTGTAAAATCAACTCTGTGACATGACCCAAATGGAAGCCATCCAAGACCTATCATGAAAAACTGTTTGGGTGTCCTCCTTACCACGATAGAGACTCTCTGGGGTGGTTTGGTGGAAGTGGAGAATGTGAAAACTGTTTATGGATGACTGAGCTGCAGGCTGAAACCTGAAACCCAGGATATGACTGGCTACACCTAGAAGCATTGCTACCTAACCTGGCTTGCCAAGATGGGTGAAGTTTGGTGGGGTGGTTTAAAGTGCCATGGAATTTCACAATGCCCCAATCCCTCCCCAATTTGTGTTAACAATGGTAATTCTTACGTGGAGATAGGAGGAACTGAGCTAAATAGGAGTTCACTGCTCCACCAGTTTCTTCCCAATTGAATTGCGAGCTATCCCTTGTCTTCTTTGGTGATGGACAAAATCAGTAGAGAAAGCAGATAGTTTCTCCAACCCATCAGCTCTAAGATACCTGAAATGCAGTCAATGTTGCACTTGTGTATAGTAGATAGAGCCACAGCCATGAACTTTGGGCTAGTATTCCAACAGCTAGAATAAGTGGAATTAGTACTGTCATTCAACTTACTGTGGAACTTCTTCCCCTCAAAATTTGGAATTTCTATGAGTACAGGATAATTTGGAATTGCAATGACACTTCTGACGTCATTGCATCCAGAGATGTCACTGCCTCTTCAGTTGAAGGCCTTATTCTCTTCATGAATGGTAGTTGAAATGTATTCATTTCCCTGCATAATGTGTTCCTTACCTTACATTGATCACTAGATTCATGCAGTTTTTGTTATAAGGGCATACTTATAGGCTTTGACACCTAAAATGTAAAAAAAAATTATAATTTCAATTTATAGGCGTTCTGTTCTTCATTATGGACATGAAGCTTTAATTCTTGTATTTAAAATATATTCACACGTTATAAAATACAATGATCATATTTACTCTAATTGAGTAAATTGTATCAAGCTCTAGCTTGTACATTATGGTATAACTGGGAGTCAGAATATATGTCTAGATAGTCTTCTTTGTTATCGGTTCCTCTCGCCTCTTCTCCCACTTTTCTCACCTCTTTTCCTCCTCTTCCTTCTCCCTTTTCTCCCCAAAGAGCTCAGTGTTCCTCACTGAACGTGAGGAACCTATTCCTTAATCAGTTCGCACTAGGGAGTTGGGGAAATGCACAATGTAACCCACTGTGATATCATACATCACAAACATCAACATCTCTCACCCCATCCGTCTGCCTTAAAGTCTGAGATTTTTTTAAGCCTTTAAGTCATCCCAGTTTTTGACATGTTTCTGTGCATTTTTTCATTTTTCTTTGTGCTTTTATACTTTTTGTTGCCAGCACCAGGGCTTGTACTCAGGTCCTGAGTGCTATCCCTTAGCCTTTGCACTCAAGGATAGTGGTCTACCACTTGAACCACAGCTCTGTTTCCTGATTTTTTGGTGATTAATTGTAGATAAGAGACTTTCTGGTGCATGCTTTCTTTGAACCTTGATTCTCAGAAATCATTCTCTTGAGGATTACAGACATGAGCCACTGGCACCTTCTCCTTTGAGCTTTTATTCTTCACACATACGCACATAGAGTCTTGTCAACAAGTTGCTGCTGCCATTAACTTTTTAATATAGTTATTGTTAACACTAGAGTTTTGTTGAGCAGTTAATGTTTAGCTGGCCAAATAGTATCTGCAACATAACTTTCCCCCAAATTACAATGTCCCTTAGTATCTGAAGTGGGTTGGCTCTACAACCCATGTGGCTAATGAAGTTCTTTTGATATAAAACAGTATAATACTTGCATATAAACTACAAACATCCTTCATATACTTTGTCTTCTCTAGATTGCTTACAGTAAGTAATATAATTGAAATAATGTGTAGCTAGATTTTATACCATGTTATAGGGCATTATGACAAGAAAACAGTGTGAATGTGTTTTAGTACAGATGCACTGCTTTTCCCTTAAAGATGTACAATCTGTAATTGGTTGAATTTGCATATGCAGAGTATTTATTTGTGCATTATTTATAGAAACTATGGTGTAAGAAAGTTGGTCTTTGGTAAAATGATGATGGTTCTATGTTGAAACTGAAATGGACACCATGAGGAGACTGTGAGTTTTGTGTCTGCATTTAAATGACAGGCAGGATCTTGAGAAATTACTAATATTGTAGCCAATATTGACTGAGAAATCCAATGCATTTCACAGAGAGAGTGTAAATCTGGCCACATTGTAACGAGTACAACAGAAGGAAAATTGAAAGACTAACTTGTTCCCATTGAAATGAATGTCCACTGTCATCAGGTGTTTGAGCAGGGAGTTGTGGATAGCTCTTTGGCCAAGCAAAGCACATTTTATACGTGTCTGGTAGGACATGCAATAGAATGACACAGCAGCTCTACAAGCTATTGAGCTTTGGTGAGTGATTGTTTTCCCTTCCATATATCGTTTCAAACTATGGGCTTCAAGGAAGTCTGCAACATAAAAATGACTTTTTGTTTTGACAGACCTGGGGCTTGAACTCAGGGCCTGGGCACTGAGCTTTTGCTCAAGGCTGGCACTCAGCTCTACTCTGAACTATCTGTTGGTTGGAGCTAAGTGTCTTGTGGACTTTTCCTGCCCAGGCTTGCTTTGAACTGTGATCCTCAGATCTCATTTCTGAGTAGCTAGCATTGTAGGCATAGGCCACCAGTACCTGACTTGCTGACTTTTTCTCCTCTGTCCTTTGTCCTCCTCCTCAGGCCCCCTTCCTTCCTTCCTCCTCCTTTTTTCATCTTTCTTCTTTTTTCCCCTTTTCTTCATTGCTTTGCTTTCTGAGAGAAGTCAATGATCAGCCAACCATGAAATGGGAAAGTGGACCAAATAAGGCTGGATAATTTATTTGAGCCAAACAGAGGTATTATAATCTATTAAAAATATTTAGCCAAACACACTGTATCTGTGACTTTATCTCCTAACCCTGCAGACTGTCTGGTAGTTGCCCAGGACCTGAGGCAGGAAGGCGGACCCATGTGCCTGAACTTTCCAGTCATGTCTTTGCAACTGGTAGTTTTTAATAAAAGAAAAACTCTAACATTGTGAAATTACATCAGTGAAGAAACCATAGCTTTTTATGTTCTTGTATATGCTTTTCTTCTGTGCAATGTTATTCAATGCCCTAAATTTCAGCTAATTTTGAAATATTTTCTTGAATATTGAGATTAGTCTGGAAATCAGGCTAGGAATAAATGAAGTGCTGGTGTGGTAATAAAATTTATGTTACCATTTTATGAATATGAAAATGTCTAATTGTTATAACACAAGGTATCTTTGGATTAAGAAGTCTAGGACATTTTATTCTTTTACACCTTTTTTTTAAAGCAGGAAAACCTTTGCTTCTACCATCAGTCTTGAAGCAGAAATCCCAGAAAAGAGAATTTTATAATCAGTCACAAAGAATTCCTACACGCTTCATGTATCCCTTCCTCATCATTTCCCATTTCTTAGGAGTCTCCACATTGTTTAATTGTAATCATGTGCAACTAGCATTTTAAAGCTTCACACTGCTTTCACATTTATGGGATATGATGAGAAGATTAAGAATGGTTGAAACTTAAGAATAAATACAGGAAACTTAAGAGTAGATGTAGAAATGCGACTCCACCAGGCTTTCATGGAGCACACATTACCTCAGTGGGCTTCATGTTGTGGCCATCCATATATAGAAGAACAACCTAGAAGGTGCACTGTCCCAAACAACCCTCATTCTAGTCAGGCCCCTCTCCTGTACTCTGCTTTGCAATTCTGTAGCAGGAATCTAAACTCTGGTTTCCTTCCATTGCATTGGTGTTGTTTGACCTGACTTTCCCTCAGCTTGGAACTTACGCATATGGGACTCAGGTGGCAGGGCCCTGCCTTTCCAGGGCCTGCACTTAGTATTCAATCTATTGTGGAGCAGAGGGATGTTCATGACCCATAGCAAAACTCCTCCCACGTCCCATATAGTGACATGTTGTTTCTATTAAGGGATCATTTTCTTAAGTGAAATCATGACCAGTTATGATGGCATGGAAGTATACAGAGGCCAAGTGATATGTGTTACTTTAATTACCGAAGAAGTATCTATTACGATTCCATAATGGTTCAAAGAATAATTTTAAGACTGAAACATTGGTTTTTTTGTTTGTTTAGTTCAGAAGTAATTGAAATGGAATATGTAAATAGAGTCAAAGTGGACTTTTCCAAGTGAGAAAGAGAAGTCAATTGCACTTCGAAAGAAACTATATGACTATAGCAAGAAAGACATCGCCAATTAACAAATATTTATTTTCCTTTGCTATTCTCTGCTATTTATCCTGTTACATAGTAGTGGAATGAATTAGGAAGAGAGTGATGTAGAGTGCATGGTTTTCCATTGCAACACAAACTGTATCTATCTATCTATCTATCTATCTATCTATCTATCTATCTATCTATCTACCTATATTTTTGCTGTTCCCGGGGTTTGAACTCAGGCTTGGACACAGTTCCTGAGCTTTTTTTTGCTTAAGGCTAGCACTCTGTCACTTGAGCAATAGCTCCACTTCCAGCTTTTTGGTGGTTAATTGAAGAGAAGAGTCTCACAGATTTTTCCTGCCCAGGCTGGCTTAGAACCTCGATCCTCAGATCTCAGCCTCCTGAATAGCTAGGATTACTGGCTACAGCCATTGGCTTCCAGCTTACTTTCCCTATAGTCTTAAACTATGTAGGAATCAACTCTTTGGTAAGCTTTTTTTCATTTTTATGTTTATATTAGTAATGATTATTTTGTCTCCATTTTCTATCTTATGATTATTTAATTAGAAGGCAATTGTTTATTTTTTATTTGATTAGTTATTTAAAAGACAGGTCTTTGGGGCTTTATATAATAGGATCCAAAGGTAGCACTAATGTCTGTGAACCTTAAAATTATACTGTCCCTTTTTTGATGACCAAAGCTCATTAGAAACTGGAGCCTGTGGCTCAGGCCTGTAATCCCAGATCCTCATGAGATTGGAGGATTGTGCTTTGAAACCCGCCCTGGGCAGGGAAATCCATGACATCCATCCTCCATGAACCACCAAAGTACCAGAAATGGTGCTATTTCTCAAGGGGTAGCATGCCAGCATGGAGTGACAAAGCTAAGGGACATAGCCCAGTCTCTGAGTTCAATTTTCAGTGCTGGCTCAAAAACCAAAACCCCACCAAAACACAACTGACCTGAAAGACTCTAGTCCCTGTGCGTAGGAACTAATAATTTGTCCTACTACTGTGAAGGGAAGAGCTTCTGAGTTCTTACAAAAACTATCTTTAAGTATTTGTGCAAAGGAGTTGCCATTTGACAAAGCAGTTTATGAATATGGCAGATCTTAACCCACCTCACCCCTTTCAACATTCTTGCCCCTCCTTCCTCTGCCCACCCTTTCCATTTTCTTACTTTTGTAGTATGTACAATGAATTCTTGACTACAATTCCCCCCTTCTCATTCATTTGTCCCCCGCTCTCCCCTTGCCCCCACTTGATGAGCTGCTGTTTTTCACCCTTATGCTTTGGGAAGTAATGATAAGCACCACCACCCCCCCCCCCCGCCGCCAGTACTTCCTCAGAACTTTCTAGATTCCTAAGAGTGGTCATTGTAAATGTCTAACACAAGAATAAATAGGATAGCAAGATATGAGAGGGTTAAAGACATGCTTTAATCATAATCTTTGTGATTCAAATAAAGAAATGTTGTTGAATAAAGACACTGCACATTCCTGTTGGATATTTCTCACAGAGTGAACACAGTGCTGTCCCAACTCTTTTACTATATTTAAGTTTTTGGCTCATCACTGGTATTTGTTTCATAATCTAACAAAAAGATCACGTGTCTCTTGCTAGCAAAAGCTGCAGAGGAGGGAATGCTTATTCTATGAGTAGAGAGAGAAGGAAGGCTGGAGAGATGTTTGTGCTTGTGGAGAAGCTTATTTTTTTTTTTTTTAATAAACGCAGGCCATGTTTGCCACCTCCCGAATTTTGCGCTACTCTTTTCGCTGTCCTAGCTTTGACTTAGTTTGTTTTATGTTCTCGTTTGGTTAGTTCCTTGAACATCCCATCTAATTTCCATCTTATTCATTTTTGTGTTGCAGCTTCTGACAACTGTCTTGAGTCCACACTTCTCTAGATTTTTATACCTAGCAGCCATTTGGCTTCTACTTTTCCTGATCTCTCTCTTCCTCTCTCACTACCTGTGCCTAATGTTGAGGTTATAGTATCCAAAATAGCTCAGGCCTCAGCCACCTTGGTGTGTTCATGCTATCTGTCCCTACCTGCCTCAGTGTCTGTACCTTTTGGCTGGTTTCACTCAGATTATGGCCAGAGAATGGCTGAAGTAAATAACAGGAAGGAAGAAAGGAAATGTATGGTGATTAGCAGTTCTTTGAGGGAAATGTTTACCTTTATTCACAAACAGTGTATGTGTTGGTAGTTTTCCTATTGCCAGAGAAAGAGAGTGTTGATTCTAAATGTTAGTTTTTAACATGAGAATCTTAAGCATTATATGTTATAACTCTCAGAAATGTTAGGTGTTTCAGAATCATTAAAAAATATTTATTGTCTTTTTTCTCCTTTATTGTCAAAGTGAAGTACAGAGGGGTTACAGTTTCATATATAATGCAGTGAGTACATTTCTTGTCAAATATGTTAGCTCCTCCTCCCCTCCACATGCCTACCTCTTCCCTCCTGCTTCCCCTTCCACCCACGAGTTGTATGGTTGGTTTACACCAAATGGTTTTGTGAGTATTGTGTTTGGAGTTGTTTGTATTTTTATCCTTTGTCTATTGATTTTGATATTTACTTTCTCTTCCCTAGCTCTAATACACGTATATACAGTATCCAGGGTACTCAGATGAGATACAGTGATAGTGGGGGTAAAACCACAGGAAGGGAATACGAGAGAAAATAAAAAGGGTACGGATTCATATCGCATGTTGAAAATAATTACAATAATGATATACCACTTGTTTCCATAACATGGAGCTCATTTCACTTAGCATCATCTTAAGTGTCCATAAGGGCATAGCTATTGGGCTATTATGACTTCGGCTTTGACTAGCCTAAACATGTACTAATTATTCCAAAAAAAATTTACTATGTGAAGTGAGCCAGACCTAAAGAAACATAGACTGTATTGTTTTCCTCATAGGAAAAACATTTTTTTTCTTATTTATTGTCAAAGTGATGTACAGAGAGGTTACAGTTGCATATGTTAGGCATTGGATACATTTCTTATACTGTTTGTTACCTCCTCCCTCACTTACCCTCCCCTCCCCCTGCCCCTCTCCCCCCAGAGTTGTTCACTTGGCTTACACCAAACAGTTTTGAAAGCATTGCCTTTGTAGTCGTTTGTCTTTTTATCTTGTATCTCTCGGTTTTGGTATTCCCTTTCACTTTCCTAATTCTAATACCAGTATATACAGTTTCCAAAGTACTCAAATAAGATAAACTGATAGTGAAGGTACAACCGCAGGAAGGGGATACAAGAGCATCATCAACAGTAGAAGCTACAGTTACACATGGCATGTTGAAAGTAATTACAGCAGTGATATAACAGTTGTTTCCATAAAATGGAGGTTGTTTCACTTAGCCTCATCTTATGTGTTCATAAGAGTATTGCTGTTGGGCTCTTGTGATCCTCTGCTGTGACTAGCCTAAACCTGAGCTAACTATTCCCTATGAGAATAGGGAATCCTATTCATAGCATAGAATCCATGTTTCTTTGGGTCTGGCTCACTTCACTTAGGATAATTTTTTCCAAGTCCTTTCATTTCCTTACAAATGCGGCAATGTCATTCTTTGAGACAGAGGTATGAAATTCCATTGTGTATATGTACCACATTTTCCTGATCCATTCATCTACTGAGCGTTACTGGGTGGGATCCATATTTTAGCTATGCCAAATTGTGCTGTGATGAATATTGTTGTGCTGGTGGCTTTTGTGTGTTCTTCTCTGTGGTCTTTGGGTAGATGCCAAATGTGGGGCTGCTGGATCATAAGGGAGCTCTATGTTTACCTTCTGAGAAATCTCCATACCACTTGCCTGAGTGGCTGAACAAGTTTACATTCCCACCAACGATGAAGTAGGGTTCCCTTTTGTCCACATCCCCTCCAACATTTATTATTGTTAGTTTTCTTGATATAGGTCATTCTTACTGGGGTGAGATGGAATCTCAATGTTGTTTTGATTTGCATTTCTTTTATGGCCAGAGATGTAGAGCACTTTTTCATATGACTCTTGGCCATTCTCATTTCCTCATCAGAGAAGTCTCTTTGTAAGTCTTTAGCCCACTTGTTGAGGGGGCTGTTGGTTAGTTGCGGTTTTGTTTTGGAGGAATTTAATTTTTTGTAGTTCTGCATATATTTTAGATATGAGGTCTTTGTTCATTGTATGGCTGATAAAGATCTTTTCCCAATCTGTAGGCTTTCCATTCATCTTGTGAGCTATGTCCTTTGCCCTGCAGAAGCTCAGCAATTTGATGCAATCCCATTTGCTCGTCCTGTTTGTGATTTGTAGCATTTATGGCTCTTTGTTAAGGCAGGTCTGTCCTGTGCCAAGGAGCCCAAGTGTTTCTCCTACTTCTTTTAGTGCTTTCAAGGGATCTGTTATAATTTCAAGATCTTTGATCCATGTGGAATTGATTTTGTTGCAGGATGATATATAAGGATCTAATTTTGCTTTGTTGTGGGTGTTGAACCAGTTTTGCCATCACCATTTGTTAAAGAGGCTATCTTTCTTCCATCGTATTTTTTTAGCTCCTCTATCAAAGATTAAGGGGTCTTAGTTCTGTGTGTTCACTGCTGGATCTTCAATTCTGTTCCATTGGTCTTCAGGCCTATTCCATTGCCAATTCCAAGCTGTTTTTATAGCTATAGCTTTATAATACAGCTTGAAGTTTGGTATTGTAATTCCTCCGGCATTGTTCTTTCTGCTTAGGATTGTTTTTGCTAGTCGGGGGGTCATTTATTTTTCCATATAAATTTCTGGATTGCTTCCTCAATTTCATTAAAAAATGGTGTTGGGATATTAGTGGGTATTGCATGGAATTTGTAGATAGCTTTTGGCAATATTGCCATTTTGACTATATTAATCTTCCCAATCGAGGAGCATGGGAGGTTTTTCCATTTCCTTAGTTCTTTTTTTTTTTTTCAAATTTTTATTATCAAAGTGATGTACAGAAAGGTTACAGTTTCATATTTTAGGCACTCTATACATTTCTTGTACAGTTTGTTACCTTGTCCCTCATACCCCTCTCCCTCCTCCCCCTTTCCCTTCCCCGCCCCCCCCACGGAGATGTTCAGTTCACTTACACCAAACAGTCTAATCATAGAGGTCTTTCACTTCTTTGGTTAAGGTTATTTCTAGGTATTTTATGTTTTTGAGACTATTGCAAAGGGAGTTGCTTTCCTGACTTCAGCCTCTGTCTTCGTGTTATTAGCATATAGAAAGGCTGTTGATTTTCGAGGGTTTATTTTATATCCTGCAACTTTGCCAAAGTTTTGGATCTGCTCTAGTAGCTAGGGAGTAGAGTCTATGGTGTTCGTTAGGTATAGGATCATGTAATCTGCAAAGAGAGAAAGCTTAACTTCATCTTTTCCTATTTGGATCCCCTTTTTGTTTTCTTCTTGCCTAATTGCTCTGGCTAGGAATGTTAAAGAGGAGGGGAGAGAGCAGACATCTCAATCTTGCTCCTGATTTTCAAAGGAATGGCTTTGGCTTTACACCATTTAGAATTATGCTTGCTGTTGGTTTGTAATAAACTGCCTTTATTATATTCAGGAATGTTCCTTGGAATCCCAATTTCTCCAGGATTTTTATCATAAATGGGTACTGGATTTTATCGAACGCCTTTTCTGCATCCAGAGATATAACCATGTGGTTCTTTACCTTGCTCTGGTTGATGTGGTGGATTACATTAATTGACTTGCGTATATTGAACCAACTTTGCATCCCTGGGATGGATCCAGTTTGAACATGGTGTATGATATTTTTGATGACCTGTTGAAGTCGATTGGACAGAATTTTGTTGAGAATTTTTGCATCTATGTTCATCAGGGAAATCGTTCTATAGTTCTGTTTTGTTGATGAGTCCCTGCCTGGTTTTGGGATGAGGGCTATACTGGCTTCATAGAATAAGTCTGGTAGTGAACGTTCTCTTTCAATTTCATTGAAGATTTTGAAAAATATTGGTGTGACTTCTGTTTTGAAAGCCTTGTAGAATTCTGCTGTGAATCCATCTGGACATGGGCTTTTCTCTGATGGGAAATCACTTATTGCTGTTTCTATTTCAAGGCTGGGTATGAGTCTGTTTAGAAGGTTTAAATCTTCATGGTTGAGTTTGGGGGTATCAATTTTTTCTAGAAAATCATCCATTTCTTCCAGGTTCTCGAATTTGTTGGCACAAAGGTTTGCAAAATAGTCCCTTATTGTGTTCTGAATTTTGGTTGTTTCTGTGGTGATGTTACCTGTTTTATCTCGGATCTTGTTTATGTGGGTGTGCTGCCATCGTTTTTTGGTCAGGTTTGCTAGGAATTTGACTATCTTGTTAATATTCTCAAAGAACCAAGGCTTTGTTTTGTTGATTGTTGCGATGGTTTTTTTTCTCCCTCTCAAGTATATTTAATTCTGATTCGATTTTAATTATTTGCTTCCATCTATTGACTTGGG
This sequence comes from Perognathus longimembris pacificus, assembly GCF_023159225.1. Classification (NCBI taxonomy): domain Eukaryota; kingdom Metazoa; phylum Chordata; class Mammalia; order Rodentia; family Heteromyidae; genus Perognathus; species Perognathus longimembris. The sequence goes on from NW_025959797.1 coordinate 18,127, forward strand.
GGTATGGCTTCTTGTTCTCTTTTGAGAAGATTAAGGTGATTCCGTAAGTTGTTGAGTTGCTGTTTATCCAGATTGTTGGTGTAGGCACTCAGATATAAATTTTCGTCTGAGTACTGCCTTTGCTGTGTCCCAAAGGAGGTGGTACTTTGTGCACTCACCTTGGTTGAATGCCATAAATATTGAATTACTGGTCTAATTTCTTCAATGACCCACTGATGGTTCAGCAGTGTGTTGCTTAGTCTCCATGGATTGTATCATTTTGTGTGGTGGCTGTTTCAGTTGAGCTTTAATTTTAATCTATTGTGGTCTGAGGGAAGGCAGGGAATGATTTTGATACTTCTGAATTTGTACAGATTTTCTTTGTGCCCTAAGATGTGATATATTTTGGAGAATGTTTCATAGGCTGCTGAAAAGAATGTGTATTCTGGTATTGCTTGATGGAATATTCTGTAGATGTTGGTTAAGTCTAGTTGGTCTATGCAGTTGATTAGTTCTGTGGATTCTTTGGTCAGTTTTTGGCCTGTTGGTCTGTCCAGAGGTGACAGTGGAGTGTTAAAGTCTCCAACAATCAATGTGTTTGGGACTATGAGTGATTTTAGAGTCAGTAGTGTTGGTTTGATGAAGTTGGGTTCTCCTGTATTTGGTGTGTGGATATTTAAGATGGTTATATCCTCCTGTAGGAGACATCGCTTTATTAGTATGTAGTAACCTTCTTTGTCTCTTCTTACCATTTTTAATTTGAAGTCGATTTTATCTGATGCTAGAATTCCACTCCAGCCTGCATTTGGGGGCCATTTATTGGTAGATTTTATTCCAGCCTTTCACCTTTAGAAGAAGTTTGCTTTTGCTAGATAGATGTGTCTTTTGGAGGCAGCAGAAAGACGGATCTTGATGTTTGATCCAAGTAATGAGCCTATGTCGTTTGAATGAAGAATTAAGTCCATTAATGTTGAGAGTTAGGTTTGAGAGATGATCATTTGTCCTTTCATTGTAGCTATCTTGTTAAAAGCTGTGTCTTCCCAATTCTTGATCTAATATTCTGGTTTTCTATTTAGGGTTCATTTCTCTGTCTGTATTGGGATCTTGATTATTTTCCCTGTATAGTACATCTTTGAGGATTTTCTGTAAAGCTGGTTTGGTGGAGATACATTGTTTCAGTTTTTCCTTCCTGTGGAAGACTTTTATTTGACCTTCAGCTATGAATGAGAGTTTAGCTGGGTACAGCATTCTTGGTTGATATTTATTATTATTTAGGGTTTGGCATACCTCATTCCAGGATCCCCTTGCTTTTCATGGTCTCTGCTGAGAAGTCTGGGGTAATTCTGCTTGCTTTTCCTTTATTTGTGATTACTTTCTTCTCCGTAACATCTTTAAGGATTCTTTCCTTGGACTCTACTGATCCTGTTATGATCACAATGTGTCAGTGGGATGTCCTATTCTGATCTGGTCGCTTTGGGGTTCTAAATGCTTCTTGTATCTGTATCGGCCTACCTTCCTGGATAGTTGGGAAGTTCTTGGCTAATATTCTGTTAAATAGGTTGCATATTCCATTAACTTCTTTCTCCTGGTTTTTCTCAATTCCTATTCGCCTCAAATAGTGCTTCCTGCTTGTGTCTTGGAGCTCCTGGAGTGATCTGTTTTATCGATTGGATTGGTTTTGTATTTTTGTGTGACATTTCTCCATAGATTCTAGGGAATCTTCAGCTCCTGAGATTTGATCCTCTGCTTCACCTACTTGAGACTGTAGGCTAGTTACTTGATTTTGAATCTCTTTTCCTTCAGACTGGTCTTTCCTGATGATTTCCATGTCCTTGCTAGAAGTATCTCTTAGGTCCTGCATGGACATCTTTACATTATTAATTTGGTTTTGAGTGCTGTCTCTCAAATCTTTTAGCTGGGTAGTTATCTTTTCATATGACTCTTGAAGTTCATTTATCTTTCTCTTTGTTGAGGCCATGAAATCATCTATTACTTTATGGATGGATTGATGTATGGATGGATTCAAACTTTTCATTTAACATGTTTATCAGTAGACTTTGTAGAGCATTTTGAGGGTTCTCTTCTATGTCTTTGATTGACTGCTCTGCTTCCTGCTTGTTTTGAGTGGGAGATATGACTGCATTGTTTGCCATCTTGTGTTTCTTCTGCCCATTTGGATTGGGAATGCCTATCTAAGAGCACCTGTGAGCACTGTTTAAGACCCAAAGCAGACCTTACCAAGCACTGTTGTGTAAATCTTAGAAGTTCACAATTATACACAGATACTTGGTATAACTGTATATAAAATTAGATTTGGTGTTCCTAAAAATACAATTTCAAAATAACAACCAATCCTGTATTCAATAGTTAATAAGTACTGTTAAAATACTATGTGCTGGATTTCTCTATAAACCACTTTGATTCACTTGGATTGAACAGGGATATCCTCTATCCAATAACCAGGGATCAATGGAGTCTGGAGGTCCTGAATGTAAATCTGGAGGATAAGTGAGAGGTAGTGAAGGGAATAGAGTAAAATGTATGTGGGGGTGGTGGTGATGGTGGCAGTGGTGGTGGTGGTGATTTTGGTTTCATTTCAGTGACGTGGAAATGTGAAGAAGAATAGAATCGGTAGAAAGGACAAGATTAATATGATGAATAATGGAGAGTTAGCAGAAAAGAGTGAAGCTGTTAGTCATAGGAAAGTAATTTAAAAGTAAGAGAATGTGAAAAGAGAAACAAAGAAAAATACTGGAAGACAAATGCACAAAACACAAAACAATTAACAACCCAACCCCCGAAAAAGGAAATTAAAAAAGCCGATAAAACAAAAAAAAAAAATAGAAAACAAAATACCAACGACGTCTCAGAAATGAAAAATAGAAAAAAAAAGTTTAAAAAATGTTTTTAAAAAATGGAGTGTTCCTTGTTTGGGTGGGTTTTCTCCAGTCTCTGGTTTCCTTGCAATGGTTTGTAGTCTATTTTGCTGCTTGGCTGGTTTGACTTGCTTTCAGTTTTCAGGGGGTGGATCTGCTCTGACCCTCCTCGCCTGTTAGGGAAATCCTGGGGCTCTGTGGTTCGCACAGCTTTCAGGAAGGGCTTGGGGATCCTCCTTAGATGGAGATTGTTTAGGAGTAAAGGAAGCAGCGGTTGGTTAGGACAATCAGGTTCTGGGTCTCCCTGTAGTTGGAGGCATTCACTATGGTCTTCCTGGGGTGGAGAATTCTCGGCTTCTATTGCTGTGGTGGATGCAACAGGGGAAGACAAATACTCTTCCCTCCACCTTGTGAATGCTTCTGATGCCATATGGCAAGGTTGGGCTCAAGATCCACCTGTTAGTGTTCCTACGCAGTATGTGTGTGTGATCATGAACACACTGGAGTCGCAAGTATGCACAATCCCCACGTCTTTCTGCAGAGATGTCCAATGATGCATAGTGGGCTGGGTGGACCTTGACAGCGCACACGGAGGTATATCATGTATACTCATGGAGGCAGTGTATCTTGCTGTGGAAGTGAACCCTGGGTTGATGAGAAGGAAGGTCCCGCTAGACAGTTCAAAGATGCAACTTGTCGGGTTTACTGTTTTCTGAGGAGATCACCTCTGTTCCTGCTTCTATTCCACACAACCTTAAGCTATCTATTAGGTATTTAAAAATAAATATGACTCTGTGTTTGTGTGTATTTGTGTATGAAAGAGAGAGAGAGAGTATTCATATACATATGTGCACTAGTACTTGAGCTCAGGGCATCTTTCTTTATTTTATGTTTATTGTACAGGTGGTGTACAGAGGGGTTACATTTACATACCTAAGGTAATGACTACATTTCTTGTCAAACTTGCTACCTTGTCCCTCATTTTTCTCCCAGCTTCCCTCTTCCCATATCCCCCCCCCAAGTTTCAAGTTATTTTACAACATATCTTGTAGTTAATACTGTTGCATTGGTTCACGTTTTACCATTTGTCTATACATTGGAAAACAAAAAACCAACAACATCTGTTAAATAAAAAATAAAAATAAATCTTTAAAAAATGGAGTCTTCCTTGTTTGGGTGGGCTTTCTCCAGTCTCTGGTTTCCTTGCAATTGTCTGTAGTCTATATTGGTGCTTGTGTGGTTTGACCTGCTTTCAGTTTGCAGCGGGTGGATCAGCTCTGACCCTCCTCCTCTGTTAGTGAAATCCTGAGGCACTGTGGTTCGCACAGCTTTCACATAGGACTTGGGTGTCCTCTGTAAATGGGGGAAGTGAACAGTCTTGGGAGCCCTGGCTCCTCCCATCTGCTGTGAGACTGGTGCCTTTATCACCTGGCTTTGGAGAGGCTGTGGACTCAGCAGGGCGGTTGGCTCTGGCCTGGTTTACCTGTCTGAGAGTTGCTTGCCTAGGGGTGGTTCCTCCCTCATGGGCAGGATGGCCTCCTGAGCATAGCTGGCTATGGAATTCAGCTCCATTTTGGGCTGGGAATTAGGCTTCCTCTGAGATGGGGCCATTTATCTGTATCGGGAACTGTTTGTTCTCCTATCTGGTTGTTCCTTGCTGCCGGTAGCTGCTCGCCACTTTCCGTTTTAATTTAGAACTTCTGGCAGGCAGGGCGGGCACCTCTGGCTGAGTTCACCTGAGTTGTGAACTGTGGCCTGGATGAGCTTCCCACCTGGGCAGGGGTTGCTCTTCTGGGTGGAGCTGGCCCTCATTGGTCTGTCCCTCTTGCTCTTTTCAAAGGTGGCCCCTTTGTCCTCGCTTTCCCCAAGCCGGGTTTATTTCCAGTCTGGTCTGACCCTATGCCAGTGTCAGAGATGGTGCTTTGCTCTGGCAGTGGGGAAAAGGCTACCGATGCTTCTCTGTGGGCACGAGTGAGAATATCTTTTGTGGGGTACTCATGCTTTGTCTGCCATTTCGGCCTGTCCATGCTCAGCCTGAGATCCACGTCTGTCTGCCACCATCTGGAGGATTTCACCTTGGTCACTTCTGGGTGGTTTAGGTCCATGAACTGTGAGACGCTGTGCCAGCGCCGGCACTGGCTTGGCAGAGGGATGAGGCCCAGAACTGAAATCTGTGTTTTCAGGCCAGCAATGTCAATTTTTCATTATTGGACAGAATCCCTGTACTGTTATAACTTACTTGGGCTGTCTTTCTAGGAGTAAAAGTTTCTGGAGTGGTAAAACTGGGGTGTTGGAGAGAGATTAACTAGGGCTCTGCTGCTCCTCTGCTCAGGGAAAATATTTTTAAATTGCTATGTGCTGGTGGTTCATGCCTAGCTATTTGGAAGACTCAAAAGTGAGGATTGCAATTGGAAGCTAGCCTGGGCAGGAAAGTCACTGAGATACTTGTCTCCAATTGACCACCAAAAGAAAACAAAACAATACAGCAGAAAGTGGAGCTTTGTGAGAGTGCTAGCCTTAAGCACAAAAGAACAGGATCATTGGCCAGACCAGAACTGGCACCAAAATCCCAGAGACCTAGTGAAATGTTCATTGTGACTAAGCCTGCCTTATTATTTAGAGCTAGAAATGGGCTGTTAAGGTCTTGGGAAGAACTAACTGGGTATCAAACTAATTAAAGTCTTCAAAATAACTAAAAGTGTATAAAAAATGTAGTCTATAATCAGTGGTGCCCAATATTAATGGATTTAACCCTATATTATGATGGGTATTTGAGTTCATGATTCCCCGTTGGTTTAGTCTTTGCAGCTTCTATAGTAGCAGCCCCCCATTTTGTTTGAGAAATTAATATTTGACTTTCTTTGTCTTTCTTATGTAATTTGGTAAATTCTCTGCTGAGAATTATGATACCTTGTAGAAAGCTGTTGACACACCAATTAGGTGGTTTTCCTGAAGCTAAATGACCCCTGTCAGTTGTTAGATCAACTGTGAGAATTTATCCCTTCTGCAGGTGAGCTTTTCCTGGCCATTATTTTTAAGGACCATCACCCGCGCTCATAAAGATGGGTTCAGGTACTGCAGCCATGTTTACTAGTAAATACTTTGGGTGTTGGCTAAGCTCTCCTGGGGCTACAAAAATCAGAGACCCACTCAGGTGGGTCTAAAAGAAACAGTGGTGTCAAGACTCTGGCTAATTCCTCCCTTTAGGTGGCTGTCCATGTGTCCTGTTGGATGTGTAACAACATCCTGTGCTTTGACCTAGGAGCCGGTTGCATCCGTAATTCTACAACCAAACATGTTTCCAGATGCTTTCAATGTCCTGCTTGGACAGTTCACAGAGGCTGCTGTGTCGGGTTTACTGTTTGCTGAGATCACCTGGGTTCCTGCTTCTATTCCACATGGCCTCAAGCTATCTATTGGGTATTTAAAAATAAATATGACTCTCTCTCTCTCTATGTGTGTGTGTGTGTGTGTGTGTGTGTGTGTGTGTGTGTGTGTGTATGAGAGAGAGAAAGTATCCATCTACATATGAGTATTAATTCTTGAGCTCAGGGCATCTTTCTTTATTTTATGTTGATTGTCAAGTTGATGTACAGTAGGGTTACATTTACATACCTAAGGTAATGAGTACATTTCTTGTCAAACTTGCTATCTCATCCCTCATTTTTCTCCCACCTTTCCTCCTCCTGTATTTCCCCCTCCCTCCAATTTTACAGTTAGTTTACAACATATCTTGTAGTTATTACTGTTGCATTGGTTCACGTTTTACCATTTGGCTCAACATTTTGAAGTTCCCCTTCCCTTCCCTAATTCAGACAAATATATATATATAATATATATATTATATATATATATTATTTTATATTATATATATTATATATATATTATTATATATTATATATATAATATATATATATATATTACCGAGGATATCAAAATCAAAAACAGTGACAAGAGGGGCTAAACCATAGGGAAGATAAGCAAAAGGAAAAAGGAATGATTTCATTTAGCACGTTAAAAATAACAACAATGATAAACCAATTGTTTCCGTATCTTAGAGTTTGTTTCACTTCACATCATCTTATGTGATCATAGGTACTTAACTACTGAGCTATGGTGTTTAACAACGGCTTTCAAGGCCCCCTGGCACCCTGCTAACATGGACACATAGCCTTCCTTCCAGTCTGAGCCCGCCTATTGTGCCACCTGTGCTGACCTCGAACATTCTCAGTGTTGTGTGTGTAATCAGAGGCTAGCTACAGTTTTTTCACATTGCATTCTTGAATTCCTCCAATGAGATTTTGCTTAAATAGTCATGCAGTGTAGGGTTTATTGAAATGTATAGTCTTGAGTCTTTGGACACATTTGTTGGAGAAGTTCATCTTTTTGTTAGGTTAAACATTTGTTTTCATGTAGTATCCATCATTTGATTCTGGACATCATCGCCATCCATTGTCATTAAAAAGTAGAAATACCTCTTTTTATGACAGTTCTTCAGATGTTTGAAATCGCAGATTGTATTTCCCACTACTTTCAGAATAAATGTTTTTATTTTTAGGATTAATGCCCTTGGATTATTAGGCAGTTGGAGTTTGTTTTTCCTTAGAGTGCTTGCTTGCAATACCAGATCTGAATAAAGCTGCAGTTTGGTCAGAGAAGAAAACTTCAGTTCTGTATATCATACTGCATACTAAGGAACCTCCAGTTGCAGTCATATTCTTTCTTTACTTGTACTTCTGTCCACAGACATAGAGGTCCATGCTGATTTAAACTTCTGATTATTTTCATATATGCCACTAATTCCTGCCTTCTCTACTCGTCATTGTACAAGTTTTAAAGGGAAGGAGCACACTGAAGCTTTTTCTATCATTTAATTGGAGAAAAGAGTCTCATAGACTCCTCTACCTGGGCTGGCTTCCAAATGTGATCCTCAGATCTCAACCTCCTGAGTAGCTAGGATTATTGGCATGAGCCACTGGTGCCAGGCAACTTGTCACATTGTTTTTCCCACCAAATGTCCATCCAATTTGTAGAAAATCAAACTTTGGCTTTGTCAGGATTGATTGCAATCATGATCATTTCCATGATTTCCAACTCTGGGCTTCATAGGACTAGGAAATTTGGTTAAAACTGCCTCGTTCATGCCAAATCTTAGGTCCTTTTGACTCTGTGATGATAGTGTGCTAGAAATGAGACTGGAGGGAAGAACTCAGAGGCCCCTTCATCTTCTGCTTTTGTTGCTCTCAATCTGTTTATGAGGGCCTTTAGAAGTGTCTTCTTAGCCACGATGCTTGCATCAAGCATCTTTCCTGAATAGCCATACTTCTAACTATGGTCCTCCAGAGAATGCTCCCTTTTCATGTTAGCAAATGATACAAGGAAGAAGGTTTTCAAGGTTCAATAAATTACATGTGCATGAAATCAAACAGATGTAAGCACGTTTATTAGTGAAAATTTGTGAATGGTGAGTCACATTTCACAACAGCAGTGTACCATTTAGGAAACCCAAGAGGTTTAGAAAATTAAAATGTATTCCTTTGGAGCAGAATATATGTACATGTAAGTTCATCAGAAAAATATTTTCCTCTTAACTAATATGGTTAAGAGCAATTAGTTCTAAGGACTGATGTTTTCTACCATGGAAATAGGGAGGGGACATAATTTACAACTTTGCAGGAATTTAGTTGACATTGTCCAGGGTTAGTAAAGTGAATCTAACGTGAAGCGTGCTTGCCTAGCAAGCATGAAGCCCTGGGTTCAATTCCTCAGCACCACAGAAACAGAGAAGGACAGAAGTGGTGCTGTGGCTCAAGTTTCAGATTGCTAGCCTTGACCAAAATAAGCCAGGGACAGTGCTCAGGCCCTGAGTCCAAAGTCCCAGGACTGACAAAACAAAAACAAACCCAACAACATAAAAAAACACTCCAAATGGGAAACAGAGGCTGGACAAATCCAGCCCCTGCCTCATGAGACTTCCAGGCTTCATTCAAGGACTGCCATCTAACACCAAGGGAGCCTACTGCTAGCCTTCTCCAGGAGGGGCCACATTTCTGCCTTTTATCCCTAATGTCGACGCCCTTTACGAGCAGGAAGCAGCCAGAGAGTCATCGTCCTTTTCCATACCTATTAAAAGGCTGGAATGTGAGGTCCCTCCTGGAGGGCTCCAAGTAGATGCCCCCACCTTATTAAGTGTCCACCCAGTTACTGGGTAACGAGCAGGCCTGGAGGCAGGTACCTTCCCCTTCCCTGAGGTCACATCCTGGCCCAATCAACCTGGCCCAATCCCCTGCCCTAGATTAGGCAGGGCTGGCTGAGGGTCACCCAGTCTCTCCCTTCTCTCCCTCCTCTTTGGCAATGAATCATCACCACCACAGGCCAGCTGTTCTGTAATAAACTTTTCTCTCCCGCTTTGAAATAAATATCCAAAAAGGAAAACAGAGCTGAGCTCAAGTGGTAGAGCATTGGCCTGAAGGACGTCAAAGCTTAGGACAGTGCTCATGTTGAGTTCAAGCACAGGCTCCCCGTCCCTACCCCAATGCTTCTAATTACGAAGATATGTATATATATTTTTCCTTGATTGAAATTTAGTACCTACATAAATTTGACAGTATACTGTTGAACCTGGGTAACTGCAGTTGAAATCAGGATACGGGGGATGCAAGGCGAGTGAACCAATGCATACTTTATTCCAAGAGGGCCAGGGTTTATATAGGGTTAGAAACCAATATTACAATTACAGGGTAAAAGATCAATACAGCATGACATTTGTCTTAAATACAGAAGTGGAGGAAATTTCCTACTGTGAGGGCAGGAACTTGATACAAATGCCGTTCTAATTACAGGAGGTAGTGACTACAAAGATTATTGATATCAAAACAAGGAACTGTATACAACCGAGGTAGAACTATAATTATCTCCTAGCTACTATCTCCTTAAGGCTAGATAACATCAATCTTGACTTCTCCAAATACTTGTGAAATAACAGTGAGGAGACTTTCCTATTTACAGTGAGAATCTAGTGAGGAGACTTTCCTGTTTACAGAGAGAATCTAACACTAAAGGCAGCAAGTCTCCCTGAGGAGACTTGCTAAGTAGGGGGAAAAAGGAGATTCTCACAACAACTGGTGGCTTCCTTTGGCCCACAAACACCAGAAATTCCTTACTGGGAATGTGTTCCCAAGGGCCTATTAGTGTGCTAATGAGGCATCAGAGTAACCGTGCCGGGGCTAAATTTTTCCACTGGTTGGAGACTTTAATTCTCCAACAATTCCCCCATTTTTATTAATTTTCCACAGCCGCTTCTCTGGAAAGTTTAAGGGCAGTGAGTAAAACATCAGAGGAATTATTCCTAGTGTAACGCTTCATTATAGCTATGATAGAACAATATCCTAATAAAAAGACACATATCATAAGTATTAAGGCAATAGAAGCACTTCCAACACTATGGGTAATACTTTGCCACCACCCCCTAGGGTCTAGTCCTTCTAAGGTCTGAGCTAGTCCTTGGGCTATATCATCAATAGTAGAGGCATCTGGCAATTCCTTTTGAAAAGCTTCAAAAACCTTCCTGTACAAGCTTTGTTCACTTAACGTACCATTTAGTAGGGCTCCATCTATAAGCATTTGTATATCATTCCATTCACATTCAGAGGCATTATATTTATAAGGTGTTACACAGACATGACTAGAATTCCAATCGCAAGTCAAAAACAATCGTTGCTGTAAAGCCAGATATTTCTGTCCAAGCCAAAACACTCCTCCTTTAACAGCTTCTAACTCATCTTGAAGGTGGGCATTTACTTCCAGCTGGTGTTGCCACAGATTGTGGGAGTCCTGGTGCCACTGCACCATAAAGTCATGAGTTTGTACAGATTGTCGCAATGCGGCTCCGGGTACTGCTGCAGTTGTAGCAATGGCAATCAGTCCAACAAGTCCTGCAATAATCAGTCCAATGGCACGACGACTCCTCCTCAGAAGCCGCTTGAAAAACTGCATTACCAATCCTTGTACAGGTCCTCCAGCCCAGGGACGATGCATGCGAACAGGAACCCAAAGGGAGTTGCGCTGGGTTAAAATCATGATCCTATCTTGACTAAAATTAAAGGTGACATTGTTATTCAAGCAAGTATACAATTTACAATTTATGCAGGTAATGGCATTCTTTGTTATGTTTATGGGGCCGACCATCAGTACTTGTGGAAAATGAACACAAGCAGAGATATTGTAGGTCTTTACAACTGTGAAGTTGTAGGAGGCCGAGGACCTTTTAGATCCTGAGTAAGTTCCATTGGCCAGCAATACGGGAGCCAGAGAAGCTGCTAATTTCCAGAGATGACGTTGTGGAGGAAATAGCCTGTCTCCATGGGCGAGAGCAGGCCGGGGGTCACTAAAGCCTGCTCCAAACCACCCTAAAAAACTGTTTAGCAGACATGGCATTGGACATGTTCATAGATAAAGTAGGTTCACAAGATGAGTTATATTCAGTGCAGTTTTTCAACCACACACCAAAAGATCCCCAATCATACCAAGTATGCTGGGATGTATTCCAAATAGTTGGAAAACTTCCTCGACAACTTTCCCAATGTCTTTCAGTAAAGTTCAGGTTCAGATAAGTAAAATTGTCACATTTAGGCAGGCCAGCAGGGCTAGCATAATTATCTAATTTATAGGTATGAGATCCCACAGACCAGGAAGACAGTCTAATCAGCCGAGTTCTACTGGAGTTATATGAACCTCCATGCTGAATCCAATATTGATATCTCAAAGGGTAACATGGGGAACGGCCTTGACAGATAGCTTTAGAGAACTGAGAATAAGAGAAGTTAAATGATCTTTCCTCTTCCATAGGAAAGACTGGAATGCCAGACCCATAGAGGGAGAGAGTAAATTAGGAATAGATGTAAAAACAGAGACAGGGGCTTTTGTCCATAAATATGGATGTAATAAAGGAGGGTTAGAAATATAGGCCCAATACATTACCTCTGATGTAGCCCCTACAGGTTACCAGTGCACACCTGTCCATTTGAATGGCCTTATCACTTGAATGAGAATGTCTCACCCCCTTGATGGACAGAGGGGTGTTTGTTGCTGGATCCACTGGAGCAGGTGCTAGAAAGATGGGCTGTCTTCTGTAGAAACATAAGCATACCCTCGCCCCTGGGTTAACAACTCCCCGGGGACCCAATCTAGCCCAACCCCCAATCTAATCCAAACCGGCTGCTGTTTGTTTTGCATAGTCGGAGCTAGGAAGTGTCACTCAGCTCTTGCTAAAACATCTCCTTGAGACAAATTTAAAAAGTTAAGGACAAATAATGCTTCTGCAATGACAGCAGGGGCTGTTTTATAAATACTTTTCATAGAAGTTGCATATCCCTCAGTACTATCCATACTCCCCCTCTTTAGTTTTGTAATTTGTGTTTTTAATGTATAATGAGCTCTTTCTACTATACCTTGACCTTGAGGATTGTATTCAATTCCTGTAACATGAAAAATGTTATGAAATTCTAAAACTTTTCGTACTTGTTTACTGGAATAAGCTGGTGCATTGTCAGTTTTATTTGAGAAGGAATCCCCATGACTGTGAATGTTTCTAGTAAATGTTGAATGACATGAGTCCCTTTTTCCCCTGGTAGAGGTGTTGCCCAAATAAAAGAAGAATGTGTATCAATGGATACATGCACATATTGTAAGCGGCCAAATTCAGGGATGTGTGTTACATCCATTTGCCAAATTTTATTAGGAGCAGTTCCTGACGTGTCAATTTTTGAGGGCTACATAAATCCGAATCTCCTTGAAGAATGGAAAATAGGTTGAAGGGCAAAGCCAATTGATGTCCCTAGTAACTTTTGAAAATTATTAAGAGTTTTAAACTCTTTAGTACGAATTTTTATTAATTGGGGGGTAATTACTTGTCTTTTAACTAAATATCCCAGATACTTAAATGGTTCTTCTGTTTAAATGAATTTTATCAGGGGCAATTATTAAATTATACTGTTGAAAGTCTAAAGGCAAAATTTGTAACAATTTTGATACAATATTTTTATCAGGTGCAGCAAATAATAAATCATTTTATTGAAAACCTGTAAAACAAACTGGAGTAGTAATTAAACAATCATCTTGATAGCCATCGTTTTCCTATATCCAACTTAAAACAAACATTTTAAATTTCATATCTCAGAATACATTTTTGATCTCAAGTCTTTTACCAAGCCTGGTTGTATTAAAAGAAATCTGGAGCCTAGGTATCACCCATTGCTTCATGCTGCTTGTTTTTCACTTCCAAATTTCTTATCTAGAAAGGCATTCTAAAACCTTTTAAAGTAGAGGCTTTCACAACTTTACCTCAGCCTGTATTTGCATAGAAAAACTGAAGCCCGGGGGCACATTGCCTCCTGGTTGTCTGCTTTAAAAGAGCCATTTTCCTATATACAGAGAGTTAATGAAAGTTGTGTACTTCTATCCCCCATTAGTTTATATACTTTAAAATATTTACCTGATTATATGTGACTTAAGATAGTTAATCTTACTGTTACATTACAGTATACACTTAAAAAATTTAGTACCTGATTCATTAAATTGATACCCAAAACAATTGTAACAAGAGTACACTTAGCAGTGTGCCCCAGAATTATAACCATGAGATTTCAGAGTTAGCATATTTGCCTTTTTGATACATCCAAATTGCAAACCTGTACAGAAATCGAGTTATATCAGGTAAATAAACTTTTAACTCTCCTTTAAGATATTCCAATTTTAATCCATCCTAAGGGGCAGTTTTAGAAGTATCAGTCAAATCATACATTTTACCCTGAGGTTTCCAATGTTTATACCTGAAAACAAAAGAAATAAAAGAAAGGCCTCCATTGGCCTGTCCTATAGAATGGGCCTATCTCCATCCTACTCCTTAGAGCTTGATGAACTGCCTTGGGGCCAGCTTGCCCTCTCCCACTATGAATGGACGCCACCCTACGGCTGTCCCATCACGTGGATTGGCTAAACTGCACTTTTGTCAGTTTACCCCTCACTACTGAGGATAGGTTCAAGGGCCCATGCTAAGTTCTTATTTATTTATTTATTTATTTATTTTTAACCATGAATTAAAGAATTTTTAACTATAGTTCCTTTTAAAATAAATAATCCTTTAAAGCTTTTGGTAATGCCCAAATTCAATGATCTTTTGAAGTTTAAAGTTAAACTAACCTATTTTTACATCATACATTTTTAATCTTGAACACATTCACACCCACATACATTTGTGTGCGCGCACACACACATACATACATTCACATATGTAGGTATTAATGTAAACAGAACTTAAAAGCAGTCCAAACAACTATCAGCCGTACATTTTTTAGTGGCAAAAGGTATATTTTCCAATCTTACTCTTGTAATGACCAAAACTTAAAACAAAACCTTTAATGAATGATTTTAGCATTGTTTAGTCTTATTCGCTAGGAACTATTAGTTTTAGCAAAGTATCTTAGCATACTAAACACTGAAGATAACTGGGTTGGGGTCCCCTGGAGTATTACTGAGTCCACCTAGCACTTGACTCTTAGTGTTTACTCTCAGGCTAAGATTAGCCTAGCCAGCTGTTTGAACTCAGCTCTTAGCAGCCTGCACTTTTTCTGCCTTCTTGCAGAAGGAGACACAGTACCTAGTAAATGTTTTGCCCATAGACATGTAAATGGACAACAGAAATAAGGGAAACAAAAGTTTATGTTTAAAACTGGTGCCAATCTCAAAGACAAAACTAGTCAAGACAAAACAGAACATAGAAACAGAGGCTTTTACGCCTTGGATGGCATGTCCAGCGTCCACAAGCTGCCAGCCAGAGTGATGGAAAGTCCATAGGGCCCTGAAAATTCTCAGGGGGATCCTCCCCAGTGGAGATTTCCATCCCCTGGCAATCAACCTGCCGAGGCCGCCCACCAGAGGACTTTTTTCCCAATTTAGCACTCCACACGAAACACAACTAATCAAACAAGGACAAAGACACATGAAACATGTAGCGCAGGCGCAAATTAAAAGTGCAATTGCAGTAAAAATTCTCTTGGGAAGTAAAAGAAAAATCACTAGTCCTTCCCCAATTCCAGGCTGATGGACTAAAACAGGGAATGTGTTCCCAAGGGCCTATTAGTGTGCTAATGAGGCATCAGAGTAACCGTGCCGGGGCTAAATTTTTCCACTGGATGGAGACTTTAATTCTCCAACACCCAAGCAATTAAAGGGCTCAATTCAATAAAAATTAATAGCTTGAGGCACTCAACCTTTTTTCTTGGAGGCTGCCAAAACTTTCTTATTTTAATATTCCATTTCAACATCTAGGAAATGTGAATGCTAGAGAGGATCCAATCACTGAACATTTCTAAAGTCACATAGGTGTATGCGCTAGGACTCATAGATTATAGGGCTTTAAAATTATATGGATCAAGAACTATTACTGTGCTGTAGAAGTGTGGCCTGACCTTGTATGTTGATTCAGCTTAAGCTCATTGAAATAATAGCACATATTTCAATGGTCAAAGATGAGAAATACATTCACATGCAAGTCATACAGTAACTATAATAATACAATAATAACTGGGCCAGAAAATTCATGGGCTGGACTGTGAAATCAGAAGCTGATATGTAGAAATGCTGTCTGAATTGGGTTTTCTGAAAGGACCCTAAGGTGTTTACTACTGAGTGAAATTTTCTTTTGTCCTTTTTTTTTTTTTTTTGTCAGTCATAGGATTTGAACTCGGGGCTGGGATTCTCTCTGAGCTGTTTTGTTCAAGTCCAGTACTCTATCACTTTGAGCCACAGTGCCACTTGTGCTTTTGTGGTGGTTAATTGGACATAAGAGTCTCACAGACTTTCCTGCTCAGACTAGCTGTTGATCTGTGATCATCAGACCTCAAGCTCATGAATAGCTAAATGAACTGGTGTGAACAACTAATGCCTGGCTGAAATTTTCTTGTGACCTATGTGTTAATAATTTCCAAGCCTTTTTATTTGTCATTGGAGACATATGAAACCTAAGTTCTCCTGGGATAGTGTTCTAATATTTACCTGTAGGCCAAATATATATTGGCTGCTAACTCTTTCAGAAGAGTCAATTAAAAAATTCAAAACTGAATAAGTTGGTTAAGATTGCTCCTTTCCCAGTTCTGTTTTGCCCCTTTTTAGCCTTCTGTCTTTCAATCAGGCTGATTATCTTGCAACGACTGTTGCAACTTTAGACTCAAAAGAAAAGCTCTAAATTACTACGAATGGGTGATGATCAAGGATATTATACTTGAGTTCCTGTCTAATTGAATGTAATGGCACTTGAGAATAAAGATGTTCTCATCCTTTTGACATCGCCAGGCATCCTTTTCGGAAGGGTGAATGGAAAGGTGCGAAAATGAAGGCCATGGGTATTGTTGGGCTCAAAGTGTCATTCCAGGAGCATGGCAGGTGTTAGTTCTATTGTGCAAGGCAAGGTTTGAATCATCCACATGGCATTTTTGTTGAGTTTTAGAGGAAATATTGGCAAAGAAGAACCATTCTAGAGGGTGGCAAGCCACGAAAACAGAAAATCTGCCTGATAAAGATGAATTTTGTGTGAGAAACCATATTGAGGAAATGTTGACAATGTTTGCTAATATATGGTAGTTCATTTCTCTTACCAAACAGAACTCTGGTCCAAGAGTGGAAGTGAGTAGGGAATAAATCTCTATTGAAAATAAGAAGTCCTCCACCACACACATAGTTGTGTCACATAATTTCCTTTTATTTGCTGGCGTCATCATCCTTGATAGAATTCAGCAGTTAGTAGTAGAGATCAGTTCTTGCCTAGACCACACTTAACTAACTTCCATCTTGAAACAACTTCTAAAGTCCAGAATGTTCCCTTCCTTAGCTTATTCTAGTCTTTTGAGATCTCGCTGACTTTTTAAAATGGGATGTTTCTTGCTCAGCATGTTCAATAAAACCCGCTTGTGTAAGAAATGCACCCATCCCTCCAAAAAGACTCACACGATAAGTACAATCTTAAGTACCAATTATGTGTCAAGCCTGTGCTAGGCACACGCAAAGTATTTTGTTGACAGTTGATCATCTGTGAGAACTTATAATGACATTGCGATGTCAGCAGGTGTGTGGAGAAGCAGGGTATATGGAGGAAAGAAGAGATGGATCTGTATTTTTCCCAGTGTGTTGAAGGAAATGTTGAAGGAAGGGAAAGGAAACAGTCCCATGACTACTTGCTCAAGGCGCTGTACAAAGTCTTTTGGCATTTTGTTAGTAGATTGATGGGTGGCCAACATCTACGCCCATTGTTACTGTACATCCCTTATGCATGACTGGCCTTTTAAATAAACTTTCTGGAGATCAGCTTGACATTGCAGGCTATGTGAAATTTTGCCTGGGATTGAATAAAAATGGGTATTTCTTGGAATTTTTTAATAGAATACAGGAGACAGAATCATCATGAGTTTTTTGAAAAATAACTTTTGCCATAAAGACCACTTGTTTGCGAGCAGAGGCAGATCTGGTCTCTGGTCAGCTTCTATTCCCTCAGGCTCCTCTGCGGATTCTGTTGTTGGCCTCATTCACGGTCTTTCTCTTGGGTGGTCAGATGTTACAAAGGGCATCACACATCTCTGTCTTGCTTTGGGCCTGGACACACTGATCTTTTTGTTACAATAGGGTTGGTCACCTCGAACTCAACCCTGTGAAAGGTCTGAGGAAATGTGGTTGGAGATGACAACCATGTGACAGATTGCTGTCAGTTCAAGGCCGGTTCCTTGTCAGGGTTGAAAGGAATGACAGGATTATGGTCCCTGGGAAGAGCTCACAGGGGCCTTTCTCAGGGCCAAGGGCACATGGCTTATTCCATGGGGATCATTACACAATACTCAATCATTACACAATATGCAGCACTCGATTCCTAAGGCCTTGATGGTGCGGGGAGGTTGATTTTTACTTCCTCTCCTGTTTTTTGGCTATGTTTATAATTCCTAACATAGTCACTTGGAAAGAGTTGGTAGATAACTTCTCCGGGCCCCTCCCGTGATTCCATCCCTTCTCCTTCTGTGTGAAAACTCATTTTGTAAGTTAAACACAAAGAGCAGTTCAATCACCTGTCACTCATGGTCTCAATTACTTGTGGTAATATTTATTTAGCTGCTCTACTGTGGTGGCACTTACTAAAAAATTCATAGAGAATATTAATCAGCTATAATATTATAATAGTATTACCATATTACTGTACAACATTATAAACAGATTCACAGCAGAGTGTGCTTAGAAAATTTCTAAGTACTGTATGCAAGCATTTAGGTTCTTGACCTAATTAAATATTCATTACGCTAACTTAATTCATTTAGTAATTATTTTCAGATTATATATATAATATGATTTCCCAGTAGTATTTCCAGGGGCTTATATACATATACTTAATGTAATGTTGTGGGTTTTTTTTTTTTTTTGCCAGTTCTGAGGCTTGAAATCAAAGCCTTAGCACTGTCCTGAGATGCTTTTGTTCAAGGCTAGCACTCTACTATTTGAGCCACAGCACTACTTCCAGCTTTTTCTGTTTATGTGGTGGGGAGGATTGGAACCCAGGGCTTCATGCATGCTAGGCAAGCACTCTGCTGCTAAGCCACATTGCCATTCTAACATCTTGGGTCTATTTATGAATTGTTCATTGTGCCAGTCCTGAGGCTTGAACTCAGGGCTTGGGTGCTGTCCTTGTACTTTTGTGCTCAAGACTAGTAGTCTACCATTTGAACCATAGGTCCACTTCCAGTTTTTTTGGTAGTTATTTGGAGATGAGTTTCACAAACTTTCCTGCCTGGCTGGCTTTGAGCTGTGATTCTCAGCTCATAGACTCCTGAGAAGTTAGGATTACAGGTGTGAGCCACTGGCACTTAGCAGCTATTTTTTTTTTGTTTTAAAATCTGATTGGAAAGATAATTTACAATATTTTAAGTGATGGACTGTTTTTCCTAAGTCAAGTATTTTGACATATTTTCTAGGTAAACAGTCATGTTGATATAAAATATTACATGGAAATATGTTTATGTGTTTATTATGTGGAAGACAGCAATTTGCTTTCTATAATTGTTCATTCACTTGTGAAAAGCCTTTTCCTTCTGTAAATCAGTCTAAAGCTACAAAAATAAGTCCTGAACTATTAGAATCTTATTAACCATGTATTGGGCACTCTCTCTTCTCTTCTCCTCTCCTCTCCTCTCTTCTCCTCTCCTCTCCTCCCCTTCCCTCCCCTCCCTTCCTGTCCCCTCTCCTCTCTTCTCCTCTCTTCTCCTCCCCTCCCCTTCTCTCTTCTCCCCTTCCCTCCCCTCCCCTTCCGTCCCCTCTCCTCCTCTCTCCTCTCTTCTCACACCACCTCTAGTAACAAGGTTTGAATTCAAGGCTTCATCCTGCCATGTATGCCCGCTCAGCTGCTACTTTGCCACTTACACATCTAGCCCAGCATTTCACTGGTTAATTGGAGATGGAGTCTTTTGGACTTTACTGCTTGGGCTGGCTTTGAACCCTGATCCTCTGGATCTCAGCTTGCTGAGTAACCAGGTTTACAGGCATGAGCCCCAGGTGCCTGGCTAAATCATGTGTTTTAATTTTAACCTGTTTTGTTATGTTCAATGTACACAGCTTAGAAATATGTGATGACAGTAATTTGTATGCAGCAAACTACATTATTCCTAGAGAATTAGAGGGCACATTTTGGTCATGAGGATTTTTAAAAAAAATAGATGAGTAGAACCCTTGAAATGACAATTAAAAAAATAAGATGGCCCAATATGTATATGAGGAAGTATGATGTAAAACACAATTTAATGAGTTGTATGGTCCTAGATGCTATGAATTCTGAGGATCCAACAATGAGGTGTGAGCTTTCATACAGCTCAGCTTTCTAAAAATTGCTGTTAATTGATCTTACATTAATTATCTCATTTCATTGCTAGAACAACCTGAATATTAGATCGGGTAAGTGTTGAAATCATAATTTGCATATAAGAAAACATAGCCTAATGTATGAAACTGTAACCCATCTGTACATCACTTTGACAATAAATAAGTAATTATTACAAAAAAACGAAAGGAAAACACATAGAGAGGCTGCTGGCTACTCCAAGTGGAGGTGATGGTGTCTTTCTAATTATAAGGCACATGGTAGCTGTGAGGATTATTCTAAAAAAAGTTTGCTGATCAAAGATGGCCTTTAGAACTTTTGATAACATTGAAAACTACTAGGTCAATCATGACTGCTCTCAACCAACTAATTATGCCCATTTAGAAGTAACAATTATTTGAGAGGATATCATCTTGACAGCATTTTCTATTTTCTGAAAAAAAAAGAAATGTAAGTTTAGACTCCTTTTCTCTATACTGATGATGATGTAGGAGCTCAATGTAGTTCAGTGCCAATGTGATCTTTTTAAATACGACCTAT
>NW_025959798.1:0-38450 GCF_023159225.1 Perognathus longimembris pacificus
CTCACAGAATTTCCTGCTCAGACTAGCTGTTGATCTGTGATCATCAGACCTCAAGCTCGTGAATAGCTAAATGTACTGGTGTGAACAACTAATGCCTGGCTGAAATTTTCTTGTGACCTATGTGTTAATAATTTCCAAGCCTTTTTATTTGTCATTGGAGACCTATGAAACCTAAGTTCTCCTGGGATAGTGTTCTAATATTTACCTGTAGGCCAAATATATATTGGCTGCTAACTCTTTCAGAAGAGTCAATTAAAAATTTTCAAAACTGAATAAGTTGGTTAAGATTGCTCCTTTCCCAGTTCTGTTTTGCCCCTTTTTAGCCTTCTGTCTTTCAATCAGGCTGATTATCTTGCAACGACTGTTGCAACTTTAGACTCAAAAGAAAAGCTCTAAATTACTACGAATGGGTGATGATCAAGGATATTATACTTGAGTTCCTGTCTAATTGAATGTAATGGCACTTGAGAATAAAGATGTTCTCATCCTTTTGACATCGCCAGGCATCCTTTTCGGAAGGGTGAATGGAAAGGTGCGAAAATGAAGGCCATGGGTATTGTTGGGCTCAAAGTGTCATTCCAGGAGCATGGCAGGTGTTAGTTCTATTGTGCAAGGCAAGGTTTGAATCATCCACATGGCATTTTTGTTGAGTTTTAGAGGAAATATTGGCAAAGAAGAACCATTCTAGAGGGTGGCAAGCCACGAAAACAGAAAATCTGCCTGATAAAGAAGAATTTTGGGTGAGACACCATATTGAGGAAATGTTGACAATGTTTGCTATTATATGGTAGTTCATTTCTCTTACCAAACAGAACTCTGGTCCAAGAGTGGAAGTGAGTAGGGAATAAATCTCTATTGAAAATAAGAAGTCCTCCACCACACACATAGTTGTGTCACATAATTTCCTTTTATTTGCTGGCGTCATCATCCTTGATAGAATTCAGCAGTTAGTAGTAGAGATCAGTTCTTGCCTAGACCACACTTAACTAACTTCCATCTTGAAACAACTTCTAAAGTCCAGAATGTTCCCTTCCTTAGCTTATTCTAGTCTTTTGAGATCTCGCTGACTTTTTAAAATGGGATGTTTCTTGCTCAGCATGTTCAATAAAACCCGCTTGTGTAAGAAATGCACCCATCCCTCCAAAAAGACTCACACGATAAGTACAATCTTAAGTACCAATTATGTGTCAAGCCTGTGCTAGGCACACGCAAAGTATTTTGTTGACAGTTGATCATCTGTGAGAACTTATAATGACATTGCGATGTCAGCAGGTGTGTGGAGAAGCAGGGTATATGGAGGAAAGAAGAGATGGATCTGTATTTTTCCCAGTGTGTTGAAGGAAATGTTGAAGGAAGGGAAAGGAAACAGTCCCATGACTACTTGCTCAAGGCGCTGTACAAAGTCTTTTGGCATTTTGTTAGTAGATTGATGGGTGGCCAACATCTACGCCCATTGTTACTGTACATCCCTTATGCATGACTGGCCTTTTAAATAAACTTTCTGGAGATCAGCTTGACATTGCAGGCTATGTGAAATTTTGCCTGGGATTGAATAAAAATGGGTATTTCTTGGAATTTTTTAATAGAATACAGGAGACAGAATCATCATGAGTTTTTGAAAAATAACTTTTGCCATAAAGACCACTTGTTTGCGAGCAGAGGCAGATCTGGTCTCTGGTCAGCTTCTATTCCCTCAGGCTCCTCTGCGGATTCTGTTGTTGGCCTCATTCACGGTCTCTCTCTTGGGTGGTCAGATGTTACAAAGGGCATCACACATCTCTGTCTTGCTTTGGGCCTGGACACACTGATCTTTTTGTTACAATAGGGTTGGTCACCTCGAACTCAACCCTGTGAAAGGTCTGAGGAAATGTGGTTGGAGATGACAACCATGTGACAGATTGCTGTCAGTTCAAGGCCGGTTCCTTGTCAGGGTTGAAAGGAATGACAGGATTATGGTCCCTGGGAAGAGCTCACAGGGCCTTTCTCAGGGCCAAGGGCACATGGCTTATTCCATGGGGATCATTACACAATACTCAATCATTACACAATATGCAGCACTCGATTCCTAAGGCCTTGATGGTGCGGGGAGGTTGATTTTTACTTCCTCTCCTGTTTTTTGGCTATGTTTATAATTCCTAACATAGTCACTTGGAAAGAGTTGGTAGATAACTTCTCCGGGCCCCTCCCGTGATTCCATCCCTTCTCCTTCTGTGTGAAAACTCATTTTGTAATTTAAACACAAAGAGCAGTTCAATCACCTGTCACTCATGGTCTCAATTACTTGTGGTAATATTTATTTAGCTGCTCTACTGTGGTGGCACTTACTAAAAAATTCATAGAGAATATTAATCAGCTATAATATTATGATAGTATTACCATATTACTGTACAACATTATAAAACAGATTCACAGCAGAGTGTGCTTAGAAAATTTCTAAGTACTGTATGCAAGCATTTAGGTTCTTGACCTAATTAAATATTCATTACGCTAACTTAATTCATTTAGTAATTATTTTCAGATTATATATATATAATATGATTTCCCAGTAGTATTTCCAGGGGCTTATATACATATACTTAATGTAATGTTGTGGGGTTTTTTTTTTGCCAGTTCTGAGGCTTGAAATCAAAGCCTTAGCACTGTCCCTGAGATGCTTTGTTCAAGGCTAGCACTCTACTATTTGAGCCACAGCACTACTTCCAGCTTTTTCTGTTTATGTGGTGGGGAGGAATGGAACTCAGGGCTTCATGCATGCTAGGCAAGCACTCTGCTGCTAAGCCACATTGCCATTCTAACATCTTGGGTCTATTTATGAATTGTTCATTGTGCCAGTCCTGAGGCTTGAACTCAGGGCTTGGGTGCTGTCCTTGTACTTTTGTGCTCAAGACTAGTAGTCTACCATTTGAACCATAGGTCCACTTCCAGTTTTTTTGGTAGTTATTTGGAGATGAGTCTCACAAACTTTCCTGCCTGGCTGGCTTTGAGCTGTGATTCTCAGCTCATAGACTCCTGAGAAGTTAGGTTTACAGGTGTGAGCCACTGGCACTTAGCAGCTATTTTTTTTTGTTTTAAAATCTGATTGGAAAGATAATTTACAATATTTTAAGTGATGGACTGTTTTTCCTAAGTCAAGTATTTTGACATATTTTCTAGGTAAACAGTCATGTTGATGTAAAATATTACATGGAAATATGTTTATGTGTTTATTATGTGGAAGACAGCAATCTGCTTTCTATAATTGTTCATTCACTTGTGAAAAGCCTTTTCCTTCTGTAAATCAGTCTAAAGCTACAAAAATAAGTCCTGAACTATTAGAATCTTATTAAACCATGTATTGGGCACTCTCTCTTCTCTTCTCCTCTCCTCTCCTCTCTTCTCCTCTCCTCTCCTCCCCTTCCCTCCCCTCCCTTCCTGTCCCCTCTCCTCTCCTCTCCTCTCTTCTCCTCCCCATCCCCTCCTCTCTTCTCCCCTTCCCTCCCCTCCCCTTCCGTCCCCTCTCCTCCTCTCTCCTCTCTTCTCACACCACCTCTAGTAACAAGGTTTGAATTCAAGGCTTCATCCTGCCATGTATGCCCGCTCAGCTGCTACTTTGCCACTTACACATCTAGCCCAGCATTTCACTGGTTAATTGGAGATGGAGTCTTTTGGACTTTACTGCTTGGGCTGGCTTTGAACCCTGATCCTCTGGATCTCAGCTTGCTGAGTAACCAGGTTTACAGGCATGAGCCCCAGGTGCCTGGCTAAATCATGTGTTTTAATTTTAACCTGTTTTGTTATGTTCAATGTACACAGCTTAGAAATATGTGATGACAGTAATTTGTATGCAGCAAACTACATTATTCCTACAGAATTAGAGAATTAGAGGGCACATTTTGGTCATGAGGATTTTTTAAAAAAATAGATGAGTAGAACCCTTGAAATGACAATTAAAAAAATAAGATGGCCCAATATGTATATGAGGAAGTATGATGTAAAACACAATTTAATGAGTTGTATGGTCCTAGATGCTATGAATTCTGAGGATCCAACAATGAGGTGTGAGCTTTCATACAGCTCAGCTTTCTAAAAATTGCTGTTAATTGATCTTACATTAATTATCTCATTTCATTGCTAGAACAACCTGAATATTAGATCAGGTAAGTGTTGAAATCATAATTTGCATATAAGAAAACATAGCCTAATGTATGAAACTGTAACCCATCTGTACATCACTTTGACAATAAATAAGTAATTATTACAAAAAAAAAGAAAAGGGAAACACATAGAGAGGCTGCTGGCTACTCCAAGTGGAGGTGATGGTGTCTTTCTAATTATAAGGCACATGGTAGCTGTGAGGATTATTCTAAAAAAAGTTTGCTGATCAAAGATGGCCTTTAGAACTTTTGATAACATTGAAAACTACTAGGTCAATCATGACTGCTCTCAACCAACTAATTATGCCTATTTAGAAGTAACAATTATTTGAGAGGATATCATCTTGACAGCATTTTCTATTTTCTGAAAAAAAAAGAAATGTAAGGTTAGACTCCTTTTCTCTATACTGATGATGATGTAGGAGCTCAATGTAGTTCAGTGCCAATGTGATCTTTTTAAATACGACCTATGAAGTTCTGCCTGATGCTTTGCTCATTTGAGCTAAATTTAAAAATTCAAATGTGAGGGGCTTTTAAAAAATAAGTAAGGAATATATTTCTAACAAATGTTTAATCTCTTATTGGAAAACTAGCACTTTGTTGATTCTTTGTTTTTGTTATTGTTTGTGTTGCATGAACGCAGGTGCTGTCCCTGAGTTCATTCACTCTCTTCCTCTCTCTCTCACTTACTCTCTTTCTTTTATCCTTCCTTCCTTCCTTCCTTCCTTCCTTCCTTCCTTCCTTCTTCCTTCCTTCCTTCCTTCCTTCCTTCCTTCCTTCGTTCCTTTGCCAGTCCTGGACTCAGGTCCTGAGCAAAGTTGTCCGCAGTTTTTTTTTTTTTTTTTTTTTTTGCTCAAGGCTACCACACTACCACTTGAGCCATTGCTCCACTTTTTGCTTTTTTCTATGTATGTGGTGCTGAGGAACCGAACCCATGGTTTCATGTATACAAGGCAAGCACTCTACCACTAGGCCATATTCCCAGCCCTTCTTCCTTTCTTTTCAAGGCTAGTCCTCTGTCACTGTGAACCACACTGCCACATCCAGGTGTTTGTTTTCCTTTTTGTTTTGTAGTTAACTGGAGATGACACTCTTTAAGAGACATTCTTGTCCTCATTGGCATTAAAACATGATCCTCAAAGCTCAGCCTCCTGAGTAGCTAGGATGACAGACAGGCATGAGCCACCAGCACCCTGCACATTGGGACACTTCTAAAATGTAGATTTTATGCTTAAATACCTCTTCTCCACTGCCTTATGGAAGGAGCCCAAGTTGACCCCAGCCTTTTTAAAATTTTCCTAATACTTATAGCATTCAGCAATAGGAATTCCTGGTTTCTAGAAACTTGTTTTCTTCCTGCTTTTCTGTCTCTGTCTCTTCTTCCTGGAATCTTCCCCATTCATGTCTGCCTGTCAAATGGCTACCCAGCCTTAATGACCTACACAGACGTCAAGTTGAAATGATAAGCATTCTCTTAAATCCTCCAGGTAGATCAGAAGCTGTGCTAGTACTGGTTATATTGCTCTTCCTAATAATGCCACATAATTCACATGCAGTTTGTTTCTGAGCTGGTCTGTCTCCCTTGTGTCTTCCTCTATAGCACATTTGTATCAGAATTCTATGGAGAGTTGGGAAACAGATCTCAATGAACTCGTGTTCCAATAGGAGGTGATTTGGTTCATTCTAGCTGATACCTCTATTGTCTGTATCTATTAGATAATGGGGTTGGGTTCAAGGACTTCCAAATGTCATTCTTGCCTTCAAATTTGGCCTTGTAAAACAATTTATTTTAATAATAGGACACGGAAGTTTACATTCTGTTATATTTTGTTAAATGGAGATACTGTAATTCTTTTTTTTTTTAAATCTTGAAGTCTTTGTACAAAGGAGTTGTATTCACCATATCAGTTGAGTACAATGCATCCCCTTCCTTCATTCTCCCCATCTCTCCTAGCCTCATGACTTGCCTCAGCTTTCTTATCCTTAAAAGATATGTACAAAGTACACCACGTGTGGGTAGAGAATGTTACAGGTTGAACAATACTGAAACATATTGCATCTGAGAATGAAGATGGCAAAACAAAACTCAGTGAAAGCTATTGAATAATAGGGGTTGAGAGGGCAGAGAATGTGAGAGTAAAAGAAGGATTAATTTAACATACTGTATCATCATTTATAAAATCTCTTTTAAAAGGTGCTAAATTGAAGAGCTCTTTTTCTGCAAGTAGTGTTTGCAGTAAAAACGTTGTTCGAATTTTGAGATGATTTCCCCTTTTTATTAATATTAAATTTAGTACAAATATTGTAAAAGTTAAATAATTTTCCCCAGACTCTCAATGTTCGATCTTATAATGTGAAATAGAAAGGAAATCAGCATGCAGAGTAACTATGTTGTGAAGGTTTGAAAATAATTATATATATATATAAATGTACTCCCTTGAAAGACACTGGTCAAATTTCTCTTCTGCAAAGTTCACAGTATATGATGTGACAGTACTATTTAATATAATTAACTACAGAGGTTTAGTAAATGTTGCCCTCCAAAGAAAAAATCCAAGATGGTAGGTGGGATTTTCACATTGCGGTGAGTACAGTGTTGAAGTAGACATAGTTGGTCTCCTGGGTGTGCTTTATCACTAAATGCAAGAGCTCCACTCACCTAATTTATTTTAGCAAGGGAAAGACTATGCTCTTGAATAGACACTTAGGTCAGAGAAAATAAGTTCAAAAGAGTTAGTTTCAGCTAGGTAAAGTAGGATTTGGTACACTCGGCATTTTCTCTTCCAATTTTTTCTAGCAGCCAGCATTATTTTTAATGACCTTCATTAAATTTTTACAAATCAGCACTGCTTATCCATGTTCTTAAAGATTTTTGCACTTAAATGTTTTGGAGTAAATACCAGTAACATAAATAGTGCCATATTCATAATGTGTCTAAAATAGTATGCTGGTTATTTCCCCCCACTTAGGTAGCATTGGTGTAGCCAGTAGAAAGGACTCAGTTGGAGGATCAGAATTGTTGGAAAGTCTGGCTCCACTGTTAATGAGTAGTTTAGGATTGGAAGGTCTTTAAGTGCTTCCAGCCTAAGTTACCTACTCCATCAAAAATAGAAAGAGAAGCGCCTCTTGATGATTAGCAATACTGCATGGAGCTCTCTAGAACTAATACAGCATCTAAGGAATTAAGTCTATAATCACTGCCATAGAATGACGCTAGTTAAGAGGTATGTTATTATGGTCTTCAGAGTCAAAGTTTTAATGAAAGAATTGTATGCTACAGGTTTTCCAGTGCCCAGCCCATGTTAGTCTTAATAAATACTAAAGAACTGAGTTAGTAAAATGGTGTGCAAAGAATGTTTACTTGAGCGTCTCATTGGTGCCATATGGTATAAATATGAGTAGGATAACTGCAAAGAAGCTTCAGAGTGGAGAAGTATCCAAATATCCTCAAATTCTCGAGCTGTCCAGAAAAAGAACTTGGCTCCATTCTCCAGAAAGTTCCAACAGAGGAACTTGCCTCCCAAGGCTTCGGCTGAGGATAGACATGGTTTCAGGGGAAGGTGGTCACTTCCAGGAAGGTCCCACTCTGGTGGAAAATGGTCTCCTTGTAAGGGCAGGAGTCCTGTGGGGCCTCATTCGTTGTGCAACCTTACTAAAACCTGGCTGGCCTCGCCTGAGCAGGGAAAACACGCCATGTTTAGCATTTACTCAACTTCGCTCATTCATACTAGGGTATCATGATGGACCCTGAGTCTTTTTCTGTTTCATTAATTATTGAATTAGGTTTGCGTGTATCTTTACATGTTTCATTTTAGAGTATGTTGTGCCTGTTGGGTGCTTGAATTCAGGGCCTGGGAGTGGTCTGAATTTTTACTTTTTTAAAATCAAGATTAGTGCTCTACCACATGAGCCACAGCTCTACTCAGAGGCTTTTTTTTTTTTTTTGACTGGTTACTTGGTGATAACAGGCTCACAGTCTTACTGGTAGGGCTGGCTTCAAACAGCAACCCTCAGCTCTCAGCCTCCTCAGTAGCTGGAGTGTAAGCATGAGCCAATGGTGCCTAGCATATTTTGTTAGTTTTTGAGAAATAGCTCATACAGGTTAATTGAAAAGCAGTAAAAAATTATTTTTTCTTATTCTTTAATGAAACAGCTTACTTAACAAGAAGAAATTCCAGAACAGGTATCCTGTATGTTATGGAGAGGTGGTCTATGTCCATGCATAACAGTGGCTTGTTTTGCTCGCTTTGCATTCTTGGATACTAGACATTGCTTTCCACCTCAACAGCCATACTTTACGGTATGAAATATATATATATATTTATATATATTTATATATATTTATATATATTTATGTATTACTACATACGTAGGAATCATGAGGATGTGGGCATACATTCTTTTTCTAGCAGAGTTATTTTGTATAATGAAGTATTTTCTCTGCAGAGAAATCAAAGGAAAACGGTAAATGCTAAAATTATTGCAGATGTTCTTTAGTCACCCAGATCTCTTGATGCTGATGCTATTTCCTCTGCATTGTTGCGTGTTCTCCTTGTAATATGTTACAGATAGAAAAGCTTTTTTTTCTGGAAAAAAAATGCTCCGAAGTGAATTTTCAATCAGTGTGACAACTTAATTGCAGTCCAAATTTTATGGTGAAATAATTTCAACATTTGAAAATTTTAGATTTTTCCCCGAAATAATTTCTTGTTCCATGTACAGTTTTTCCATTACTAATGAAGTGATCTTGATGAATTTGTGTCAGAAATAAGGAAAGTCGCAATGGGCTAGATCCAAACAGCAGATGAACAGTAAGAACAGGACTCCAGTTCTCTTAGGCTGGCTCATCCAATGCTATCCATAAGGCAGATACAGGAAGTTATGCTGACTCAAGAAAAAGAGCAAAGAATTAAACATTTTCTTATGCTGAAAATTACAATGGGATTTTATTGAGTTTGGTCAAGAACACTGTGAACAGTTTTTTGAGCTTTTCTCTAGTTTCCTTATTTTGTGGTGGTCTTCAGATTACTAGATCTTTACAAATCCACATGAATAAAGAACATTCACTGTTCTGAATTGAAATAGGTTGTTTGTTTGTTAGCTACGACTTACCTTTAAGGTCGCTAGAGGATTTAATTTGACTTGTATTTTAGACTTCATTTTTAATGAGTAGAAATTATACTGGAAGGCAGGGTCTGGCTGTGTTGCCTTGGCTGGTATTAAGGCAAAGTGCTCAGTCAATTCTTCTGTCTCAGAGTCTGGAGTCACTGGGTCTGAAATGTGAGCCCCGGTGCCCCAATACCCAGCTTCATTGCATTTCCTTATTTTCCCAGGTATAGGGATGAGAATTTGATTGTGTTTGTCACTGAGTGACAAAAGAATTGGGAGTGTGTTTCATCTTCCCCCTCTTCTCTCTCCTTCTCTTCACCTCTCTTTTGTCTTCCCATCCCCTTCTCCCTTCCTTCCTTTCCCATTCCTCTCCCCTCCTTCTCTTGTCCCTTCCCCTTTCTCTCCCTCTCTTTCCCCTTGCCCCTCTTCTGTTACCTTCTCTCCCCCTCTCCAGCTTTCTTCTTTTTCTTTTCTTTTTTTTTTTTTTTGGCCAGTCCTAGGCCATGAACTCAGGGCCTGAGCACTGTCCCTGGCTTCTTCCTGCTCAAGGCTAGCACTCTGCCACTTGAGCCACAGCGCCACTTCTGGCCATTTTCTGTATATGTGGTGCTGAGGAATCGAACCCAGGGCCTCATGTACACGAGGCAAGCACTCTTGCCACTAGGCCATATCCCCAGCCCTCTTATTCTTTTCTTGCAGCACTGGGAATCAAACCCAGGGTCTTGAGCATGCTAGGCCAACCCAAATGGAGTTTTTTCTGATATTATATTTGGAAAAAATGACTGTGTTTTTCAAATATTGTTAATCCCCTAAAATTCTCATCCCCAAAACACAATAATCCCAAACCCTATGGAAGTTCACAGCCAATTAAACTAGTTGTAGTTGAGTATTTGAGTTTGTTCTTCTCCATCATGAGATTTAGGATGACCTCAGATGTGGGCCATGCAGTTAATCTGACAAAGGCACGGGCCATACCAGCCTGGAGAGGACTTCCAGAAGCAGGTTGTCCAGAGTCTGGCTTGACATTATAACTAGATTATAACTGTAATTTTGGGTTGGTTTTCATCAGACGATGACATGCAATTCAGCTATACAGAAAGAAATGTGTATCCACAATTTTTGGTCATGTTCTGTGGCTGAGAATAGCCTGTGGTTTTTTTCTCCTCAACAATGAATACTGTTTCAGATGGTAGTTAAGATGATCATATTAATTAGTATGAGGGCATCTATGTAGTTATGAAATCTAGTCCTAGGTCATTAGGACAACATCCTCTGTTCACCATATCTTACAAACTTTAGTACCAAGAACATAAAAGTCTCTGGGATATTTTTAGGATGTTGGAGGTTACACATTAGAAGCCATAAGTTTAATAGGGGCATTGTCTCTTCAGAAGAGTCTGTCTTTCACATGTGAAGATTTCTAAACCTCCCATGCCTTTTCCACATCACGGCGATGAATCCTAATGTTGGTATTCTCAAGTTATTTCTAAGTTTTCAACATAGTTCCACTGATAGTAAGAAACATTAGAACTTCCTGTTCTTTAACGTATACACCACAGCAAAGAAACGTAGGCAAAGGTAGGACCCAGGAATCAATGCCTGTAACCCTAGCTTCTCAGGAGGGTGAGATCTGAGGATTGCAGTTTGAAGCTACTTGGGGCAAGAAAACTTATGAGACTCTTATCTCCAATAAACTACTCAGAAAAATCTGGAAATGGCACTGTGGCTCATGTGGTAGAATGCCAGCCTTGAGCAAAAGTTGCTTGGGACAGTGCCCAGAGTTCAAGTCCCAGGACAAACAAAAACAAAAATCTCATGCAAGTGTAAGAATTTATTGATTTGGTATGAATTTATTGTAATAAACACGTATAAAGACAATATCATTGTTGAAAAAGACTAAAGAGAAATCAGTGTCAATGTGTTTGAAGAAAATGGGGTCATTTGATGTTTAAATCTGCCTTTGGCCTTTTTTATTGCATACAAGTTGTCTAGTCTGACATGTTAGGTTGTGTTGAATGCTCTGCTCCGGTTCTCTAATGGTACCAAATAGGGTAATAGATTAGAACTAGGAGAGATGAGCAGCTACAGCTCATATTTGCCTTGAAATCTTGAGCATTTTCTGATTAAATCCTGGGATGATCAGTGAGTCAACTTTGCTCAGCATACTAAACCATGATTTTCCCCCCATCTTGGTGACATGGTTGACATTGTAAATATCAAGTGTGTTTGAACAAGAGCATGATCCATAGACCTGGATCTGAACCTACTTCACATATGCCTTATTACAAGAAGACATTATAAATCGCCTAACTAGAAATTAGAAATCTACCTTTTAGCAAGTCTATTTTGAAGTTGGAAAATACTCGTTTTCCTCTGCAAAAGAATGGTCTCTGTAGCATCCAGTGAAATGGATTATCTAATATCAGAGATACGAACCTCAGACTCACAGAAGCCAGAAGGCATTAGTCGACCTTGTGCTGGGCTTAATGGGATAGCTTTTTAGAAGAATTTGGCCAACAGCACACAAGTCTAGCTGGGCATTATAAATCTAGAATGGCTCAGGATGAATTTAACCTCACTCCCCGACCCATCTTCTTCTCCTGTGTCTCCCAGTGAATGGTGTCATTGTCCAAACCAGACTGAAGTTGCCTCTTTAAATTTTAATTTTGGAAAAAATGGGATTAAGTGGTGAAAGGTGCCAGAGAAAATGATGAATAATGGAAATAGGTAGTAACTACTGGCCTGTTTACATGTTAAATAATTGTTTATGTGAATGTAAGCACTTAGAATTACAAATGAATATCTTTCATAGTTGATTTCATTTCTGTGGCAATCTTAACTCCAGTCCTAAGGCACACAAAAATATGAGTGAGACTGAACTGTTATTGATTACTGATGTGACTCTACAGGTGTCAGTCAACAAGTGGTGAGATTCTTCTTTTGTCAAACTATTGCTGAGACTGAGCCATTGTCAAGTGTTGGTGACACATTACTGGTACCATTCCTGCGGAGTCAGAACCAGAGCAATGTCTTCTGTAATTGAAATGAATCGACTTTGCCTTGGAGCTTTACTATACTAAATCAAACTAGAGATGGATGAACAGGAAATACTCTTCTGTCTCAGTGACAGAAATTGTCTGTCTACAGACATTTCTCTTGGTCACTATGGCAACTACCCCTCCCCACACTTTGCTAGCCATTAAGATGTATCAAGACAGAGATGACCGTTTGCAGCATCAGGTATTTGAACTAAAAAGAGATTTGCTAGAAAGTTGGAAAGTTATTTCTTGGAGGAAAAGTGAGATCCTTAAAAACCTTAATTGACTTTTTTTCTTACTTGAAAAGTAGTTTGTTTCTTTCTTCAGTGACGGTGAAGCTGTGTGCATAGGACAATCCATGCCCTTCATGCGCCTGTGTTTAGGAATCTGCTCCCTGGCAGTGCCCTGGCAGGGCAGAGTTACATAGACAAGCAAAATCTCAGTTCCTGCCACCTGGGGCAGGCAATCATAGTCAGGGAAATGAAACCTAAGGAGCAGATGGATTTCAAAGTGATTTGTAGACTTAAAAGTGATAGGAAAATATAGTAGTTTAAAAGTTTACCAAAGCAATCAGGGCTGGGAATGTGGCTTAGTGGTATAGTGCTTGCCTAGCATGCACGAAGCCCTGGGTTCGATTCTTCAGTACCACATAAACAGAAAAAGCCAGAAGTGATGCTGTGGCTCAACTGTTGGCATGCTAGCCTTCTGCAAAAGAAGCTCAGTGACAGTGCCCAGGTCCCTGAGTTCAAGCCCCAGGACTGGCAAAAAAAATTACAAGCAATAAATTAATAAGCATTACACAAAAAGTAAAAATATTCCAAATTGGTAGGCAATTGCTCTCAGAAAGAGTTCAGCGACAACGCTTCTGAAAGGGTAGTGATTGGATTTAGAATGACTATATTTAGGAATCAGTCATTTAAGTATGACAGGCTCTTCAGAGTAGATAGTCAGAATACATGGAGAGCCTTTTAGAGGCAGAACTTGGGCAGTTTGTTGGGATCATGGCAAAGTGGCTAAAAGCATAACGTGGAGGCTAAATGTTACGTGGTACCAATACACTGTTCATGGTCCTATTTGTTGTTGTTGGGGGTTTTTGTATGACATTTAGCTGAAAAGTTAATTATGAAATCATAAAGTTAATACAATTATAACTAAAATTCATTGAGTGCTTATTCAATAGTGCAGTCAGGCACTATTTCAAGAGTTTTGCATCTTTTATTCTCTAATTATAGGGGATAAGCACTATTTTTTCTTAAAAAAATTATTTCCATGTTTGCAGCTGATAAACTGAGGTACAGATAGAATAAAGGTCAGAGAGCAAGTAGTTCACAGCCACTGATCAAGTCAAGCAGATAAAGCTCATAGGGTTAGTTAGTGTCATATGGGACAGCGGCTTAAAAGTAAAAAGGTGTCTAGAGAGTGTAAAGACTGGAAAAATACTGGATTTGTGACAGGGGTGTGGGGGGAAATCCCTTTTTAACTCTGCACAGAAGAGTCACATGAAACTATTTTGAAGAGAAGAAGCTGGGTGAATCCAGGGCACCAACTAGAAACCATAAGACCAGGCTACAAGTTTCTCAGCTGGGGAGTAAACGTTTGAAGTAGAGTGAGGGCAGAAAGGATGGAAAGGAAGGCCTGGCAAGGGAATTCATTTGAACCCTGCTACTAATTGGTGAGGGAGAAGAAGGCATTAATGATGATTTGTATGCTTTTTTGGGTTAATGGTGATTGCATTAGCAGGTGGAGAGCCTGTTCTTTTATTGATTGAACTTCCTAATGCTGACCATTCTCAAGTACCCTTCCTTTGAAATTATCTTTCCTCCTTTGTGCTGGTGATAACTGTTGCACCTCATCTCTCCTCTCTCCCCACCCTCCTTCAGTGGTTCTTTTCTGAAGTTGGCACTCTTCACTATCCAATCTGGGACTCATTTCTTTCCCTCTCCACTATGCTACAGAGTAGATATGCTGTCCACTTAGCTTCAGTCTGAAAGCTGCACAATTTCATGGAGGAGACAGCTGGGATCCATTCCCCTCTTCACCATATTAGCTGTGGTGTGGAATAATAGTCTTTGATACTGTTTTGCTCGTGTGTGAATGTGAATGATACCTCCATAATGGAGTTTTTCAATGCACCGAGTCTAGAGAAAAGGCTCCCAACACAGTGGTCCCTTGACAAGTTTTATTTGCTCTTTTTCTTTTCTTCCCTCTTCCTCCTATCCAAATATTTCCTTTCAGTTGAAGTCACTTCCCTGATGGGGATTCCTCCTATGTTAACAGAAATAGTCATGGTTCTCGTTTGCTTGCCAAATGTTAAACTGTGCACAATCACCTTTCATAGACAAATAGCACAGCGATTGTCTTTTGGTTTCAAACATGGAATGAGTTAAAAGTCTAAAAATATAAGAGATAGGAACTACAACAGAGTTATAATCATAAACGGGTTGTACGTGAAACTACTTCAGACAGAGGGGCAAAGATTTATCTTCCAGTTGGACTCCAAAATACAGCATAAAACAAGCTGTAGGAACATAATATATGAAAGATAAAAATTTCCAACCCCCTTACATATCTCGAAATTGTATTTGTACAGATGTTATGAATGATACAATAGCTGATCTTTCATGTAGAGTAGGAATTTTATTTGATGAAACAGATGGTATTGAAAAAATTTATCTCAGCAAAGTACTGACTCATACAGAATAATATGAACTTTTTCATTTTGCAATGGGAGGGTAGATGAGCCTAAGTAAACTTGCTAAAAATGTATTAAAAAACCTAAGCTCTTCAAAATAAGCCCAGGGACAGTTCCCAGGCTATGAGCTTGAGCTCCAGGACTGGCATAATAGGAAGAGGAAGAGCAGGAGGATGTGGAGGAGGAAATGCTTAGGGTTAGCAGTATGAAGTGGGACTGTCCTGGGTTTATTTAAACTCCAGCCTTGCCATTTCCTACTTCTGTGACTTAATCCAGTTACTTAACTTCTTTGAGTCCAAGCTTTTTTCTCCATTTGAGAATAATAATATCATCATGTGGCATATGTCCTATTAAGTGGTTACCTTTATATAAAGACATTCATTCAGTGTCTAGCAGAAGATATGTAGTAAGTGCTAGATATTGTTGAAAACTGGGTGTGAAGCAGTTGCAAGCCTTACTAATTAGGTGCTCTAGGGAAGGTTTGTTAATTTTAATTCCTCAGCTTTTTTCTCTCTTTCAGCCAACCTTCTCAAACTTTCTTGTAAGAACTAAAGGAGTTGTGTGTGTGTCTGTGTGTTTGTGTGTGTGTGTGTGTGTATGTGTGTGTGTGCGGGGTACTTCACACTTTATCTAGCCTAAAAGAAAACTGATATAGAGTCATAAAAGAAGTTGTGTGTAGTTTTATTAACCATAATAGAAAGTTTAGACTTAATTTCAAATATTCTAAGAACACATTGGAAAGTTTTAGCTAGAAAAGTGATGTGCCATGTTTTAGAAAGATCCCCTTGATTACTGTGGTGTTGTAGAATGATTGGGATCAAGGAGTGCAATGGGAGAGCCAGGAAGCAGGTTCAGACATGCTATCAATAACTGTGATGCTCAAAACCATGAAAGAAACAGAGACATACTCACTAGACACTATGTTGAAAATTAACTATATAACTTGTGTGGGGGGAATGGAAGAAAACACAGGGAGAGAGCTTGCGGAAGGGGTGACATTGTCTAAAAAGAAATGTACTCATTACCTGACATGTTCTTGTAATCTCTCTGTACATCACCTTTAAAATAATAAAAGAATACAAAATTACAAAAATAAAAAATACAGGATAAATAGCACCTTTTGCCATCCATAACTATTTTCCGTATATTTAAATAAAATTTCTAAAGAAAAAAAAAATCCTAAGCTCTTGTTCAAATATAAACTTTACCTGTAAAAGGCTTTTCCCTGATTGAACTCATTTTCTTAGAGCCCATTCAGTATCTCATAGGTAGTATTCCCTCCATTTTTAATCAACATATTTATAAAAATCTACAGGTAAAATGATACATACTTATCAAGTACAACATATTTTACACATAGAGTGGTTAAATCTAGCTAACATATATATCGCAGATTATTATCATTTTTGTGGTGAGGACACTCAACATCTACCCTGTACTCTCAGAAGGTAGATTAAGAGTTTATGCGTAAGACCCAAATTTACAGGAGGCCTAGAGATTTAATTGCCAAGACTTCAGCAATGGTATTGGCAAATATCAAACTTAGGTCTTTGTAATTCTTAGACGTTTTGCCATGTTGCCACAAAAGCCTCATGAGCATTAAGAGGATTTCAATTGAACACTAGTCTGAAAAAATGAGGTTTTGGTGAAATTGGAAAAATAATAATAGGATGTGAGATTACAACTCTGTTAATCTTTATTCTTGATGATTTTTCTACTCCTATTCCTCTGAAAATCTAAAACGATAGAATCTCAAAATAGATTTCAAAAATTCAATACCTCTCAAATATTCAGATGAGAATATACATGCTTTCCAGTAGTAAAGAGTGGAACAAGTAAGTTATAAGAAATAGCCCAAATGCCTATGGTCTGAAGTCCTGTCGCACTCTTATTCTTCTCATTCCATACCTGTGGCTTTAGAGTAAGTTTCCTGTGATCAGCTGACAGAAGAAGAAACTGGGGCCTGCTTTACAGAACCTTCTGTGTGATATTCAGGCACCATGTAAGAGTAGATAGTTGTAGCACTTTGACTCTGTACTAGGATGACCTTGAAAGGACGCTGGTAAAGGGAAATTCTCTAGGTGGGCAGAACATTGAGCAGTGTCTCTGTTGGTTGGCTTACAGGGAGAAGGGGCCAGTTGAGTGACTTTATGGATGTATGAGCTCTTGTGTGAATTGTTTGGCTAGCTGGTTAGGGACTTAGAAGAGGCATGACTGGAAAATTGGTCACAAGGAAATTGGGGATGAGGTAGGTGGTAGAACTTGCTGAGTGGGCACAATACCAAAAGATAACCTGAGTGGAGGATGATGTTTGTAATTAAGTGAAAAGATTGCTCCTTTTTGTGGCTAGAAATCATCCTTTTTCCCATGCCACTCCTGTTCTTACACAATGGAGCCATGTGCAAAATGGCCATGAACCACTGGGTGGGGAATATGCATGGCTTCGAAAGCATGACTGACTCGCCATGCTGACCCAGCTATGGCCATTGCTGATTGCCCAGTCAGCTGACCAAAGAGATGAGTAGTGGTGGCTGATAGGGTACTGTTTTCCAGAGTGATTGAAGCTAATGATGGTGGATGTATTTCTTCGGATCACTTTTGTCATAGAGCAGTATTTGTTCTTACTGGAATTCTCATTTCCTATATATACACCTTCCTTGCATGCAATGATTGTGATAAATTACCATCCATGGACTTATAGAATGTTTGATCTGCCATCATGGTATTCAAATAGCATTGCTTCTGGTCAAGGGACTCACCTTCCAGCAAAGGATAGACATAATGCTCATGGTGGTAGAATTCACTGGTTTGCTATGACATCCTGCAGCTGCTGGCAGGACAGTGTGGTGGAAGACTTTGTCATGATGCCATAACTCCCATCAAGCCTACCAAGCTTCCCCAGGAGACTGTGATACTGTGAATTGAATAGGTGGGATTTTTCTCTGAAATTAGAATCAATGGATTGAAGAATCATATGGTGAACATGGTAGTGACACCACCCACGATTACTCTTAGTGACCCATTAACAAAATTTTTGTTTCCTGTTCCTATGATCTTACTTTGTGCTGACCTAGAGGCCTTTGTCCTAAAGGAAGGAATGTTTCAATCGGGAGACACAATGGTTCCATTGAACTGGAAGTGAATTCTGCTCCCTGGACGCTGTGGCTTTCTCATGCCTCTGAATGGACAAGCAAAGAAGGAAGCTACTGTGCTGGCTGGGGTGATGGATCTGTTTGCAATCAGGGGGTATCGGATAGCTACTTCCTAGTGTCTGGGTCCTAGAAGATCCCCGAAGGTGCCTTTTGGTATTAACGTGTTCTGTGATTAGGGTCGATGGAAAACTATTTTTTTTTTTGCCCGTCCTAGGGCTTGGACTCAGGGCCTGAGCACTGTCCCTGGCTTCTTTTTGCTCAAGGCTAGCACTCTGCCACTTGAGCCACAGAGACACTTCTGGCTTTTTCTATATATGTGGTGCTGAGGAATCGAACCCAGGGTTTCATGCATGCTAGGCAAGCACTCTACCACTAAGTCACATTCCCACCCCGATGGAAAACTATTACAGTTACCATATCTAATGGACTATCAGTTGTACAGACCCTTTAAGAATGAAGGTTTGTATTACCTGGCCCAGTATAAAACCATAAGTAGCCTGGTGAGACAAAGGGAAAACAGAATAAGTAGAGAGAGAAAGTAATTATAAGTAACCACAGGTGACCACATGGGCAACTGTAAAATAATTGTCAGGACTATGTCTTCTTTATTTACTTATGATTGTATTTGTGCATTTAGGAGTTTTATGTGCACATATGTAAATATACTAAGCCCAGTGTTCTCCTTAAGTTGCTTGTTATGTAACCTAAGAGGTATCGTAGTGTTAAGTGTTGTTAATTTGACATCACTTGCTTTTTTTTTTTTTAATTCGGTTGGTCATGTGGCTTGAACTCAGCCTGAGAGCCTGCCCCTGAGCTTTTCTCCTTAAGACTAGCACTCTACCACTTTGAGCTCCACTTGTGGATTTCCAGTGATTAATTGGAGATGAGCATCTCAATGGATTTTTCTTCCTGGGCTGACTTTAAACTTTGATCTTCAGATCTCAGCCTCCTGAATAGTTAGGATTACAAGTGGGAGCCACCAGTGCCTTGCCTGGTACATCCTATTATTGCACTTAAATGATTGGATCTTGTGAAGTATAAACATTGCCCATGTACTGGTGTGTTCCTTCTGGAGAAAGGCTAGTTTGTCTGGTTATATATGTATGAATTATGATACAAGGATTCTTGTCACTGTCAGTATTGAGAGATTGGGTATAATGTAAGATGATGTATATTGATAAATATGAGCAGATTTGTGGTAGTTAATTGGTTTATGTGTCAATTTAAGTTGGCCACAGGTACTGAGATACTTAATTCAACCTTATTCTGACTGTGTCATACTGATGGCATCTCATTAAAAACCTTTTGAGAGATATCTAATTTTATTTTTTTTTCAATTTTTATTATCAAACTGATGTACAGAGAGGTTACAGTTTCATACATTAGGCATTGGATACATTTGTTGTACTGTTTGTTACCTCGTCCCTCATTCCCCCCTCCCTCCTCCCCCTTTCCCTTTCGCCCCCTGAGGTGTTCAGTTCACTTACACCAAACATTTTGGCAAGTATTACTTTTGTATTTGTTTGTCTTTTTTTACCCTGCGTCTTTCAATTTTGGTATTCCCTTTCAATTTCCTAGTTCCAATACCAGTATACACGGTTTCCAATATACTCAGATAAGATTACAGAGATAGTGTAGGTACAACCACAGGAAGGTGATACAAGAACATCATCAATAATAGAATCTACAGATACATATGGGATATTGAAAGTAGTTACAACTGTGATATAACAATTGTTTCCATAACATGGAGTTCATTTCACTTAGCATCATCTATGTGTTCATAAGGGTATAGCTATTGAGCCTTGTGATGCTCTGCTATGACAGGACTAAACCTGTACTAATTATTCCCAATAAGGGAGACCATAGAGTCCATGTTTCTTTGGGTCTGGCTCACTTCACTTAGTATAATTTTTTCCAAGACCTTCCATTTCCTTACAAATGGGACAATGGCATTCTTTCAGATAGAAATATAAAATTCCATTGTATATATGTACCATATTTTCCTGATTCATTCGTCTACTGAGGGGCATCTGGCTTGGCTCCAGATTCGTGCTATGACAAATTGTGCTGCGATGAACATTATTGTGCTGGTGGCATTACTGTGATTTTGTTTGTGGTCTTTTGGATAGATACCCAAAAGTGGGGCTGCTGGGTCATAGGGGAGTTCTATATTTAGCCTTCTGAGGAATCTCCATACTGCTTGCCAGAGTGTCTGAACTAGTTTACATTCCCACCAACAATGGATTAGGGTTCCCTTTTGGCCACATCCCCTCCAGCAATTGTTATTGTTAGTTTTCTTTATATGGGACATTCTTACTGGGTGAGATGGAATCTCAGTGTTGTTTTGATATGCATTTCTTTCATGGCCAGTGATGTAGGGCATTTTTTCATATGTCTCTTGGCCATTCTCATTTCCTCATCAGAGAAGTCTCTTTGTAAGTCTTTAGCCCACTTGATGAGGGGGCTATTGGTTCTTTGCGGTTTTGTTTTGAAAGAAGGTAATTTTTTAGTTCTGCATATATTTTAGATATGAGGCCTTTGTCTGTTGAATGTCCAGTAAAGATCTTCTCCCAGTCTGTGGGCTTTCTGTTTATCTTCCGAGCTATGTCACTTGCCGTGCAGAAGCTCTGCAGTTTGATGCAGTCCCATTTGTCCAACCTTTCTTTGAATTGTAGCGTTTCTGGGTCTTTGTTAAGGAAGTTCCGTCCTGTGCCAAGGAGCCCAAGTATTTCTCCTACTCCTTCCTTTAGTGTTTTCAGGGTGTCTGTTATGATTTCGAAGTCTTTAATCCATTTGGAATTGATTTGGGTGCCGGGTGACATATAAGGATCTAGTTTCAGTTTGTTGCATGTGTTGAGCCAGTTTTGCCAGCACCACTTGTTAAAGAGGATATCTTTCTTCCATACTATTGTTTTAGCTCCTTTATCAAAGATTAAGTAGGCATAGTTCTGTGGGTTCATTTCTGGGTCTTCAATTCTGTTCCATTGGTCTTCAGGCCTGTTCTGGTGCCCATACCAAGCTGTTTTTATTACTATAGCTTTATAATACAGCTTGAAGTTGGGTATTGTTATTCCTCCAGCACTGTTCTTTCTGCCTAGGATTGTTTTTGCTATTCTAGGTCTTTTATTGTTCCATTTGAATTTCTGGATTGCTTCCTCTATTTCATTAAAAAATGGTGGTGGGATATTAATGGGTATTGCATTGAATTTGTAGATAGCCTTTGGCAATATTGCCATTTTGATTATATTAATCCTCCCAATCCAGGAGCATGGGAGGTTTTTCCATTTCCTTACTTCTGACTTAATTTCAATTTTCAAGCTTTTAAAGTTCTCATATCTAGTTTAAAGGCAAGAGAACCAGTAACCGGGTACTAGACACATAGGTGCCCATATTCTTAGCTGCTCTGGAGGCTAAGATCTGAGTATTGTGGATCAAAGTCAGTGTGGGCAGGAAAGTCTGTGAGACCCTTATCTGCAATTAACCACTAAGAAGCCAGAAGCTGAGCTCTGGCTCAAATGGTAGAATAGTAGCCTTGAGCATAAAAGCTCAGGGGCAGCACCCAGAATCCTGGGTTCAAGTCCCAAAACTGGCACCAAAAAAAAAAAATGACAAAGCCAACTACTTACTGACAACAAAGAGCTCATTCATCTAAGCATGGACCTAGAATTCTAAACACTAACCCATTACTCTTCTTACTAGATACTCATCTCCTGTAATCAAAAAGGCTTAGGGTCCTTTTTCCTATTTATTTAGCCCATGTAGCCTCAGTATTTTCTCAAAAAGAATCAAGATTTTCTTTTGGTAAATTAGACCATTTGAACCAAATGATGGTAAATTAGAAAGGTATGTGAATTTTAGCTATTCCAAACTATCAAAAACACACAGTAACCCAGTTTCCTTGCTCACAAATAACTTTGTTGATAGATGAGAATCGGATACTCATTGGAGCCATTTTAATGAACCCGTAAGATTTAAGAATAATTCATATACTAAAGTATTTCAAAACAGTTCACTTGAAACACTTAAGTTATAAATTTTTGTAATTTAATGTATTTGTTTCTTTTTAGAAAACTCTATTAGATAGAAAGATGAAAGGTGAAGTTGAATCTCATCTTGATCAAATTGTACCACATAAAGTGTTAGCATTGGAATTAGGATAATTTGCTATGTTGCACTTATTTACAGTTTTATTTTCCCTATTTTTAGATGTTAAGATTGACTTTTAATTGCAGAGAATAAGATTATTGCCTTTATATAATCAAACCTCTAATATGTATCGAGCCTTTGGTGGACAAAGTCTAGCTCATGAACGCACTCATTATCAAAGGAGATGCATTATGCTTTGGGATGTGGGAAGATAATGGGGTATTATCACGACATGAATCTTGGATTTCAGTTATATATATGCATATATACGTATGTATATATACATATATACACATATGTATACACACATATATATAGACACATATGTATATGTGCATATATAGAGAGAAAGTTTATTAGGAGAGAGCACATGTAAAGAATTACAATGTATGAGGATCATTGTGTTTCATAAAAGAAGTCCATGAACAGCATTCTATGAGACTTGGGAGAAAAGAGTTGTTACTGTTGCCTGAGAAAGGTTCATGGATATCTGTCTGGAGGTGCTGGCATTTGATCTCTGATCTTAAAGCCAAACTAGATTTGAACAAGAGAGTCTTTGAGGGTTTCAGTCATGCCTATGAATTAAAGTGGGTAAATGATCTAGTCTTTACACAATGTCTCGCACCAAGTAGAGTGTCAATAAATGCATGAGGGGGGCTGGGGCTATAGCCTAGTGGCATGAGTGCCTGCCTCGGATACACAAGGCCCTAGGTTCGATTCCCCAGCACCACATATGCAGAAAACGGCCAGATGCGGTGCTGTGGCTCAAGTGGCAGAGTGCTAGCCTTGAGCGGGAAGAAGCCAGGGACAGTGGTCAGGCCCTGAGTCCAAGGCCCAGGACTGGCCAAAAAAAAAATAAAAAAATAAAAATAAATGTATGAGGATTAAGTGCATAATCTGCAAGTTGACTGTTACTGCCTGCTTGTCTGCCTTGTGAATGATGTCAGAGAAGTCACTGGAGAACATTTTCCCAAGAGCTAACTTGCACAATGTTTCTTCACTTACCAAGGGCTTTAACTGCTTTGCTTCCCCGTATTCCAATTCTCATAAACATTGGCCACCATGCTTTGTCTCTAAAACATGGTGCAGCTGCTGGGTGGTCCTTCTACCGACCCCTAACAGAGTCAGCTGTTCACCAGAGAGTAGGATTGATGTCTGACCAACAGATGATCCCGTGCAGGGAATGAAAGGAGAGGAGGGGCTGCTGGGAGGCAATTTGTGCAGTGGTTTGGCTTGATTGTATTAAACGGGTAGAGATGGATGGAAGCTTAGTTTCAAGCCAGTTCTGAAGATAGGTAATTTGTGTCAAATAGTTCTGAAGTGCTGTATCCATGGAGGGAAGTGGAGTGGAGAGCCGAGTCCAGTGCCATTATAGATTACATGCTTACAGCCTGGGTAGCAATGAGATTTTAACCTTCACGTAGGACCCAGATATTCATGACCCATGTCATCAATAGACCAAGGTTGGTATAGGTTAAAAAACTTCAAA
This sequence comes from Perognathus longimembris pacificus, assembly GCF_023159225.1. Classification (NCBI taxonomy): domain Eukaryota; kingdom Metazoa; phylum Chordata; class Mammalia; order Rodentia; family Heteromyidae; genus Perognathus; species Perognathus longimembris. Next base: position 23,763 of record NW_025959798.1, read on the forward strand.
CTACCTTAGCCAAGGACTAGACCAGTCATCGTTTTAACAATTCTGTAGGATGTGTGAAAGGGGAAGATGATTTTGACAGGAAGACCGTAAGTGCTTTCTCAGGTGTTTCCCCTCTCTCTAGCATTTGTCTCTCTGAGTGTTCTTCCTTGCTCAAACTTACATTCTCTTTTATGACATTTTTCTTGATTGTCTTCTTTTTCGCTGGTCTCTTCCCCTCAGAATCCTTTCTTCCTTGGGCTGGCAAGAACAGCCCCCATGAATTTTACTGGATCTCTCTCTCTCTCTTTCTCTCTCTTTTTTTAATGTCTTGATATTGACGTTGTCCTCTGTTTGGAAGAAACTTCTGTGTTGACTTTCACCTCTGGGGTTTTGAGTTGTAGTTACAGGGTGGTCATCCCAAATAAAATGTGTTAGTGTCACCTTCTATATCGTACCTCCAAGACTGAATCTATTGGCTCATTCTATTCCTCCTGATAGCCGCCTACTGTTTTATTTTCTGTCTTGCTGTCATCCAGTTCATGCTTTTCTATAAGTCTTACATTTGTTACTTATATTTTTTTACTATCCTTGTGACGTAATTCCTTTCTTTTTTTCTTTTTTTTCAAATTTTTATTATTAAACTGATGTACAGAGGTTACAGTTTCATACATTAGGCATTGGATACATTTGTTGTACTGTTTGTTACCTTGTTCCTCAAACCCCACTCCACTCTCCCCCTTACCCTTTCCCCCCCTGAGTTGTTCAGTTCACTTACACCAAACATTTTTGCACGTATTGCTTTTGTATTTGTTTGTCTTTTTTTACCCTGTGTCTCTCAATTTTGGTATTCCCTTTCAATTTCCTAGTTCCAATACCAGTATACACGGTTTCCAATATACTCAGATAAATTACAGAGATAGTGTAGGTACAACCACAGGAAGGTGATACAAGAACATCATCAATAGTAGAAGCTACAGATACACATGGGTCATTGAAAGTAGTTACAACTGTGATATAACAATTGTCTCCATAACATGGAGTTCATTTCACTTAGCATCATCTTATGTGTTCATAAGGGTATAGCAATTGGGCCTTGTGATGCTCTGCTATAACTTGCCTAAACCTGTACTAATTATTCCCAATAAGGGAGACCATAGTGTTCATGTTTCTTTGGGTCTGTCTCACTTCATTTAGTATAATTTTTTCCAAGTCCTTCCATTTCCTTACAAATGGCATTTGTTACTTCTAAAGGCCTTGTAGTTATTCCCAATCAGCATTGTATATAGCTTTATTTAGGCTCAAATGACAACTTTTAGGCTATTATGTCTAGTAATCTCTGAGCTGGTGTGTGTGTGTGTGTGTGTGTGAGTGTGTGTGTGTGTGTGTGCTCTTGAGGTTTGAACTAGGGCCTGGGCACTATAGCTGAGCATTTTTGTTCAAGTCCAGCGCTGTGCCATTGGAGCCCCAGCTCCCCTTTTGCTTTCTGATGATTAATTAGACGTGAGTCTCATGGGCTTTTCTGCCCAGGCTGGCTTCAAATTGTGATCTGCATATCTCAGCATTCTGAGTAGGTTCATTACAGGTATGGACCATAGGCACTCTACTTTTTGTTTTCAACAGACAAGAGCTGATTATTGAGGAACAGTGAGGAGAACTCTTACTTTTGAGCTGGTTTTGATTGCATTTTTTTTCTTCTTAAAAACCTGAATTGACTGCTTTTCCTTTAGTCCTTCCTGGTCTGATACTAAAAGCCTTTCACAATGGAGCTCCTTTCCATATTCCCAGATTTCCCTCTGTTCTTTTCTTTTTTTCCCCTCTGTGATTTGTTCCTGCTAGTATGGAACACGCAAACAGCCTTCTAAATTCAGGCCTCTTGGAGGCCAGTTCAGATACTGGTCTTCCTGTCCAAAATTAATTTCTTCTTCCCCTGAACCTTTAGGTTACTTTCTAATGATAGCCCTTATTTCCCTTATTCTGCCCTTATTTCCAGGGCTGACTTTTGTGTACTTTTTGTGTCAACTTCTTGAAGGTTTGGCTTCATTTTGGTTTTGTGTTTCTGTCCTTCCTACACCATAAGACAGAGTCCCTGATGATTTAATAAGTTTGTAAAAAATATGTAAACTCATGGAGAAGTTTATTAGTGTCTACTCAGAAGAAATGAGGAGATAGCACGGTAGTTTCAGTCCGATAGAAACATTGAATTGGGAATCACTTTAATCCTAAAATATATCTAAAATCTTAAGATTTGTTAGTCAAGTATGCACTCAGAATTATGTTAATTTAAGTCATTTGTATCATTAGAGCTAAATCATTATACACTTAGAAGGAAAATCCAAACAGTGACTCCTCTCAAAACCATTTCAGAGAAAGCCAGAATGTTTTGAGATAGGATAGTATTCAACTATCACTGATGAGAATACCTTTTCTTCTTACATTGATTGGGTATTTACTAGTCAAAAACTCCTTATGTAAATAAAAACAACTTAGTCTCCAGAGTTTACCTTTACTTTATTTGCTTATTGCTAGAAATTGCAGTTCTCCATATCTACCACAGTTATATCACCTTATAATTTGGATTTCATATCTTTGTAAACCTTACAAAATTTGATGTTTGTATGCATTAACTTGAAGACCATTGGAATATTGATAGTTATACGAATCATTGTTTAAAACATTAATTCTGAGAAGACAGAAATTTTGAAATAAATGCTGTCGTGGAATCCATTTTTGTGCTTAAAGAAAGTTTTCCTGTGACTTTGGATGCCCTTATCATAGTTAGAACTCATTTCGAGTATTATTTATGCTTTTACTCATCCAACTTTTTTTAGTATTTAATAAAATGCAATTAGCAGATCATCTGTTATAAAATGGTAGCTGTCAGCCCAGCGTTTGCATACTTCAGTTCCCCATGGGCCAGAAAACATGACTTTCATTCTGTAGCCTTAGCCTTGACCCTGCCTGCTACAATGCCTTCTTTCTTCTGGTAGAAACACCTGCACAATGCAAGTCATCCTGTCAGTCTTCCTCCAGCCCTTGTGTTACAGTGTCATAGTTGATGTTCACAGGACCTCTGGAGCCGCAAATCCCTCCCATGGCCATTCTGCTGGGGCTGGCTTGGGCCATGTTTCTAGGTAAATACAATTTCCACCTCCCCTCCTGCTCCATCCTCCCACATCCTGGCTGAACCCGTGTGGGACAGCTTGCCCACCGCCTCAGCCCTTGCCAGACTTGGAAGTGGCCAGTGTCTGGATCTGCCACATCTCTCGCCCTCCATGTCATCTGTCTTCCTGCCAGCACAAGGGAGATACAAGAAAAACAGGTCAGCGGATCCGGGCATTTCCTCACTGGGCAGGTTTCCACTTACCTCTTGTCTGCCCTCTTGCCTTGGCCTCTCTCGCCCAGATCACTGCCTGCTACTTCCTGCTATTGGGCAGCCAAGGATTATACTGGCTATTGGCAGGAGCTGGCAATCCTGGTGCCCGTGGCTCACAGCCATATGTTTTAGGCTCCTTCAAGAAGCTCTGCTAAGACACCAGGGAAAGGGATATCTGACCCTTCCCTGCCGTGACCAAGGCACACTAGCACCCAGCAATGATATTCATAGGCAGCATCATCACTGTCATGCAGATCTCCAAGAGCAGAGGCAGCTTGGCATCAAGTACGGAGACCTTTGTGTAGCAGACAGCACAAGAGGGGAGCCTTCGCCATATAATTGGTTTCCGGGAACTTCAAAAAACAAGTAACGTGTAAACACTTTGAACTCCCTCTGTCCAACCTCATACCTGACACACTCATGCAACCGCACATGAACAAAAACTTCCTCACAGGCGAGCCGACTTTCTCTCTCTCTCTCTCTTCCTCCCCGCCACCCCCACATGCTCACTATAACACACTGTGCCGGGTCCTCCTGGATCTACATCCACATACCTATTTGCACATATGCAGACTTAGGCTTAGGAAGCACACTCTTGTACAGCATCAGGAACACACGCATGTAGGCAAGCAGGGGCACACACACGCACACGTGAGCGCACCAAGTACACAGTGGCTTGGAAGGTGCTAAGTGGTTTTCGAGGACTGTGTCCTACTTGCTCAAGTCCAGGGTGTTGTTCTCGTGGTGGGCGTGGCTAAGGAGCCCAGCGCTGCTTACTGGACAGTCCATTGGCACTTGGGCCTCCCCCTGCTGTCCTCACCAGTCTCCCATTCCCTGAACCATGCAGCTTCGGAGACCTGGGTAGCAACAAACTCTTCGGGAAAGCAATCAAGGCAGAAATGTCAATGTAACAGGACAACATGATTACGCCCCAGTAGTGCCCCAACCAAGGATGGAATTCGTTACCCCTCAGGTCTACACCCTAAAGCACAGCGCTTCACGCAGAGAATGGGTCAGGCCTGTGCCCCAGAATCCCTTGCCTCTTCTCCCTTCTACTTGGTCCCAGGGTGGTGGGGCGCCCAACCTGGCCTTCCTAGCCACCACCTGCCATCTGCAGCTGAGTTCCTGAGGCTTGTCCCCTGCACACATACCTCCTTTGCTGATAACTCCCTCTGAGTTCTCTCTCCTAGCCCTCCTGTCCCTGCCTTGCTGCTCTGGACTGCTTTCAACTCACACATGCCTCTGCATCACTGCCTCTTTGCCTCTGCCTCTGCTTCCCAATTTCCCCCTCCTCGTCTTGAGGTTCACAGGCTGCACACCTCCCCATGTACCTCTTCACTTCTTCTGGGGAAATGACAACTGCCTCACCCTGGCCTAGCCCTTCTTATCTTCTCCAAATCTCCCTCTGCTCTCACCCTCTGCACACCTGGGATCTCTCAGTCCTCTGGTGAACACCAATCCCCATTTATCTAATTTGTTGTCTGCCTGCTCTGTGCCCAAGCCCCTCTGCTCCTTTTCTGTGCACAGGAGGTTTGTGACAAAGGTAGGAGGGAAGCGGCACTCCTTTCCTGCCTTCTGGTTTTATGACTGACATCCGATTGGTCTGGAAATGGCCTCTGCCCCCTTGGCCAAGACCACCTGAAGACCTTGCCTGGCTTGCTAGGCAACAGCCCTGTGTTTTTCTGAGCAGGAAGGACTGCACATATGCGACCCACTATGCAGAAAAGCCTCCAGGGGGTGGCCGGATGTTTTGTTTCTCCATTCCTTGCCCACTTTGTTGATGTGTGCTTTCATTTGCATTCCAACAGGAACAGCCTTAAGGGAGGGGTAGTGAGGCTGCTTAGAGGTAGGCAGTTGGTGCTCACAGGCCAGCAGGGCCTCCTGGTGCCTCACTAACAGTGCATTTGCACCTGGGGTGCTGGGAAGCCTCTGGGCAGTGCCCATATGGTTTGGAGCTCTGTGACATGGCCAGGTACTAGGCGCCTCCTGCTGACTTGAGCCAGTGTTCCAACTGGAGTTGCCATAGCAAAAAGGACACAGGGCCCCTTGGGGGTTTGCTGTAAGTTCTCACTTGTTCTCACAGGCCTTCGGGGATGCACAGGATGTGTAGAGCCGCACATCCCTCCCCTGGCCATTCTGCTGGGTACGGCTTGGGCCAGGGTCCTAGGCAAATACACTTTCCACCTCCCCTCCTGCTCCATCTTCCCACATCCTGGTTGAACCCGTGTGACACAGCTCCCCACCGCCTCTGCCCTTGCCAGTCCTGGAAGTGGCTGGTGTATGGATCCGCCACCTCTCTCACAATCAACCTCATCTCTCTTGCTCAGAGCATAAGGGAGATACAAGATTAGCAGGTCAGCGAATCTGGGCATCTCCTTTCTGCGCTAGTGTCTGCTTAACTCTTGTCTTCCCGCTTGCCTTGGCCTCTCTGGCCCAGATCCCTGCCTGCTACTTCCTGCTATTGAGCAGCCAAGGATTATACTGGCTAGAGGCAGGAGCTGGCAATCCTGGTGCCCGTGGCTCACAGCCATATGTTTAAGGCTCCTGCAGGAAGCTCTGCTAAGACACTAGGGAAAGTGATATCTGACCCTTCCCTGCCTCGACCAAGGCACACTAGCACCCAGCAACAGTATTCATAGGCGTCATTGTCACTGTCATGCAGATCTCCAAGAGCAAAGGCAGCTAGGTATGCCGGGCCTCAAGTCCGGAGACCTTTGTGCAGAGGACAGCACAAAAGGGGAGACTTTGCCAAATGATTGGTGTCTGGGAACTTCAAATAAGCAAGTAAACATGCACACAATTGGAACTCCCTATGTCCAACCTCATACATGACACACTCATACAACCGCACATGAACAAAGAATTCCTCATAGGCGAGATGACTCTCTCTCTCTCTTTCTCTTTCTCCCTTCCCGCCACCTCCACATGCTCACTCATAACACACTGTGCCGGGTCCTCCTGGATGTACATCCACATACCTATTTACACATACACAGACTTTGGCTTAGTAAGCACACCCATGTACAGCATCAGGAACAAACACACACGCATGTAAGCAAGCACGGGCATACATATGCACATGCGAGCGCACCCAGTACACAGTGGCTTGGAAGGTGCTTAAGGGTTTCCGGGGACTGTCCTACTTGCTCAAGTCAAGGGTGATATTCTTGTGGTGGGCATGGCTAAGGAGCCCAGCGCTGCTTACTAGCCAGTCCATTGGCACTTGTGCCTCCCGCTGCTGTCCTCACCAGTATCCCGTTCCCTCAAACATGCAGCTTGGGTGACCTGGGTAGCAACAAACTTTGGGGGGAAAGAAATCAAGGGAGAAATGGGAATGCAACAGGACCACAGGATTAGGCCCCCAGTAGTGCCCCAACCTGGGAAGGCATTCATTACCGCTCAGGTCTACACCAAGAAGCATGGAGCTGCAAGCAGAGAGCGGGGCAGGCCTGTGTGCCAGAATCCCTTGCCTCTTCTTCCTTCTCTTGGTCCCAAGGTGGTGGGGTGCCCATCGTGATCGTCCAACCTTGCCTTTCTTGTATGGTGCAAGTCAGTTCGCTTTTTGGCAGGAACTGACCAGGAGGGCCTCCTAACGGAGGCTCAACCTGCCCACCTTGATCTTGGGTCTGCTACTTTTGCTTCTTCACAGGAGCCAGCGGATCAGCTTAGGAGATCTCCATTTTGTAAGTCTTTTAAATATCAGGCCTGTGTGTATTGTTTCTTCTGTTTTATTGGAATTGTTTTACCTCTTGTTATTTTGTGGACTGCACAACTGAGGAGACTGATAGGCATGGGCAACGTCCCTTCCACTCCCGTGGACTTGACTTTAGCCCACTGGAAGGAAGTTACTCACAATAATAGTGTAGAGATCAAGAAACGAAAGTGGGTGACTCTCTGCTCTTCTTAGTGGCTCACTTTCAAGATGGGTGGCCACCAGAAGGGACTTTTGACTTGAGTACAATTCTCAAAGTAGAGGACTATGTTTTTAATTCCTTACATAGTCACTTCGAAAAAGTTGGTAGATATCACCTTCTCTGGGCCCCTCCCGTGAGTCCGTCCCTTCTCCTTTTGTGTGAAAACTCATTTTGTTTTTTAAACACAAAGAGAAGTTCAACCACCTGTCACTCATGGTCTCAATTACTTGTGGTAATACTCAGTTAGCTGCTGTTACTGTGGTGGCACTTACTAAAAACTTCATAGAGTATATTAATCAGCTATAATGTCATGATAGTATTACCATATTACTGTACTGTATTAGAAAACAGATACACAGCAGATAGTGCTTAGAAAATTTCTAAGTACTGTATGTAAGCATTTAGGTTCTTTTTTTTTTTTGGCCAGTCCTGGGCCTTGGACTAATGATTTCTCATTAGTATTACCAGGAGGGTTATATACTTAATTTAATGTTGTTTTTATTTTGCCAGTTCTGAGGCTTGAACTCAGGGCTTGAGCACTGTCCCTGAGCTGCTTTTATTCACACACACACACACACACACAGCACTACTTCCACCTTTTTCTGTTTATGTGGTGGGGAGGAATGGAACCCAGGGCTTCATGCATGCTAGGTGAGCACTCTGCCGCTAAGCCACATTGCTAGTCGAATATGTTGGGTGTATTTATGATTGTTCATTATGCCAGTCCTGAGGCTTGAACTCAGGGCTTGGGTGCTGTTCTTGTGCTGAAGGCTAGCAGACTATCATTTGAACCACAGGTCCACTTCCAGCTTTTTTTGGTAGTTATTTGGAGATGAGTCTCATAGACTTTCCTGCCTGGATGGATTTGAGCTGTGAGTCTCAGCTCATAAGCTTCTGAGAAGTTAGGATTACAGGTGAGAGCCACTGGCACTTAGCAGCTACTTTTTTGTTTTTGTTGTTGTTGTTTTTACAAACAGATTGTAAAGATAAATTACAATATTTTAAGTGATGAACTGCTTTTCCTAATTCAAGTATTTTGGCATATTTTCTAGTTAATCAGTTATGTAGATGTAAAACATTACTTGGAAGATTGTTTATGTGTTTATTATGTGGAAGACAGCAATTTACTTTCCATAATTGTTCATTCACTTGTGAAATATCTTTTCCTTATGTGAACCAGTCTAAAGCTACAAAAATAGGTATTGAACTATTAGAATCTTATTAAACCATGTATTGTGCTCTCTCTCCTCTCCTCTCCTCTCCTTTCCTGTCCTCCCCTCCCTTCCCCTCTCCTCCCCTCCACTCCTCTCCCCTGTCCTCCCCTTTTCTCTCCTCTCCTCTCCCACCACCTGTAGTAACAAGGTTTGAATTCAAGGCTTCATCCTGGCATGTATGCCCACTCAGCTGGTATTCTGCCACTTACACATGTAGCCCAGCATTTCACTGGTTAATTGGAGATGGAGTCTTTTGGACTTTACTGAATGGGCTGGCTTTGAACCCTGACCCTCTGCATCTCAGCTTGCTGAGTATCCAGGTTTACCGGTATGAGCCCCAGGTGCCTGGCTAAATCATGTGTTTTAATTTTAACACATTTTGTTATGTTCAATGTACATGGCTTAGAAATACATAATGACAGAAGTTTGTATGCAGCAAACTACATTATTCTTAGAGAATTAGAGAACTAGAGTGCACATTTTGGTATTGAGATTTTCTTAAAAAAATAAATGAGTAGAACCCTTGAAAGGACAATGAAATATAATATGATGGTCCCATATGTATATGAAGAAGTGTGATGTAAAACACAATGAGTTGCATGGTCCTAGATGCTATGAATTCTGAGGATCCAACAATGAGGTTTGAGCTTTCATAGAGCTCGGCTTTCTAAAAATTGTTGGTAATTGATCTTACATTAATTATCTCATTTCATTCCTAAAACATCCTGAATATTAGATCGGGTATGTATTGAAATCATAATTTGCGTATAAGAAAACATGGCTTAATGTATGGATCTGTGACCCCTCTGTATATCACTTTGACAATAAATAAGTAATTATATATATTTTTTTTTAAAAAAAGGAAAACACATTGAGAAGCTGCTGGCTACTCCAAGTGGAGGTGATGGTGTCTTTCTAATTATAAGGCTGAGTTTTTTGCTGGCACATGGTAGCTGTGAGGATTATTCTAAAATAAGATTCCTGATCAAAGATGGCCTTTAGAACTTTTGATAACATTGAAAACTACTAGGTCTATCATGATTGCTCTCAACCAACTAATTATGCCTATTTAGAAGTAATAATTATATGAGAGTTCAGCATTTTCCATTTTCTGAAAAACAAGAAATGTAAGGTTAGACTCATTTTCTCTATACTGATGATGATGTAGGAACTCAATGTAGTTCAGTGCCAATGTGATCCTTTTAAATAGGACCATATGAAGTTCTGTCTGATGCTTTTGCTCATTTGAGCTAAATTTAAAAATTGAAGTGTTAGGGTCTTTTTTAATAAGTTAGCAACATATTTCTAACAAATTTTTAATCTTTTATTGGAAAACTAGCATTTTGTGGATTCTTTGTGTTGTTATTGTTTGTGGGGCATGAACGCAGGTGCTGACCCTGAGTTCACTCACTATCTTCCTTTCTCTCTTTCTTTCTTCCTTTCTTTCTTTTCTCCCTTCCTTCCTTCCTTCCTTCCTTCCTTCCTTCCTTCCTTCCTTCTTCCTTCCTTCCTTCCTTCCTTCCTTCATTGCAGTCCTGGACTCAGGTCCTGAGCACTGTCGCAGGCTTTTTTTTTTGTTTTGCTCAAGGCTAGTACACTACCACTTGAGCCATTGCTCCACTTCTTGCTTTTTGCTATATGTGGTGGTGAGGAATTGAACCCATGGCTTCATGTATACAAGGCAAGCACTCTACCACTAGGCCATATTCCCAGCCCTTCTTCCTTTTTTTTCAAGGCTAGTCCTCTGTCTCTTTGAGCCACAGTGCCTCTTCCAGGTTTTTGTTTTTTGTTTTTTTTTGTAGTTAATTGGAGATGATACTCTTTAACAGACATTCTTGTCTTCACTGGCATTCAAACCATGATCCTCAAAGGTCAGCCTCTGAGTAGCTAGGATGACAGACAGGCATGAGCCACCAGCACCCTGTACATTGGGACACTTCTAAAATGTATGTCTTATGCTTAAATACCTCTTCTCCACTGCCTTATGGAAGGAGCCCAAATTGACCCCAGCTTCTTTTTAATTTTCCCAATGCTTATGGCATTCAGCAGCAGGAATTCCTGGTTTCTAGAGAGTTGTTCTCTTCCTGTGTTCCTGTCTCTGTCTCTTCTTCCTGGAATCTTCCCATTGGTGTCTGCCTGTCAAATGGCTACCCATTCTTAATGAACTACTCAGATGTGAAGTCGAAATGATAAATCTTTGCTTTCCTTGGCCAGCCCCGCCCCACCCTGGCGGTTTCCTGTTGTTTCTGCTTGGGGCACTGAAGGCTCAGGCCAGGGCAGGACGGGCGATGGATGGGGGGCTGGGTGGGGCAGAGCGGACAGGCGGGACAGAGGCAGTGGAGTCAAAACAGGGTAAAATGATACACGGGTGTGCAATTTGCAAGCTGGGGGTTTCTGGGTGCTGAGTGCTAAATACTAGGTAGCTGGGTGCTGGGTACTGGGTGCTGGGTGGCTAGGGGCTGGTTACTGGGTGTCTGGGTGCTAGGTACTGGGTGCTGGGTGGTTGGTAGCTGGGTGTTGAGTAGCTGGATGGTGTGGTCTGAGTAGTTGGGTGCTGGGTACTGGTTAGATGGGTGCTGGGTGCTAGGTACTAGGTGCCTGGGGTCTGAGTAGCAGGGTTCTGGGAACTGGGTGCTCAGTAGCTGGGTACTGGTGCTGGCTAGCTGGGTGGCTGGGTTCTGGGTACGGGGTACTGGGTGCTGGGTAGCTGGGTACTGGGTGCTGGGTGTCTGGGTGCTGAGTAGCTGGGTGCTGGGGGCTGGTTGGCTGGGTGCTGGGTACTGGGTGATGGTGCTGAGTGGTTGTGTCCTGGTGCTGGGTGGCTGGGTACTAGGTGCTGGATTAGGTGCTGGATAGCTGGGTAGCCTGGGTGGCTGGGTGCTGAGTAGCTGGGTACTGGGTGCTGGGTGTCTGGGTGCTGAGTAGCTGGGTGCTGGGGGCTGGTTGGCTGGGTGCTGGGTACTGGGTGATGGGTGCTGAGTGGTTGTGTCCTGGTGCTGAGTACTGGTTTGGCTGGGTACTAGGTGCTGGATTAGGTGCTGGGTAGCTGGGTAGCTGAGTGGCTGGGTGCTGAGTAGCTGGGTACTGGACGCTGATTGGCTAGGTACTAGGTACTGGGTGCTGGGTGGTTGGCGGCTGGGTCCTAGGTACTGGGTTGAGTAGCTGGGTGGCTGGGTGCTGACTAGCTGGATGCTGAGGTCCAAATAACTGGATACTGGTTGCTGAGTAGCTGAGTGCTGGGTTGCTGGGTACTTGGTGCTGGGTACCTGGGTGGTGAATAGCTGGGTGCTGGGGACTGGGTGCTGGGTGGCTAGGTACTGAGTCGCTGGGTGCTGGGTACTGGTTGGGTGCTTAGTAGTTGCATGATGGGTAATGGGTTCTAGGTGCTGAGTAGCTGCATGCTGAAGGCTGGCATCTGGGTGCTGAGTAGCTGGGTGCTGGGTGGCTGGGTGCTGGGTACTGGGTAGCTGGGTACTGGCTCGCTGGGATGCTGGGTACTGGTGCTGGGTGGCTGGGTGCTGAGTAGCTGGGACTGGATGCTGATTGGCTGGGTGTTGGTACTGGGTGCTGGGGGGTAGGTGCTGGGTGGCTGGTACTTGGTAGCTGGGTAGCTGTGTGGGTGGCTGGTTGCTGGTAGCTGGGTAGTGGGTGGCTGGGTGCTGGGTACTGGTTCGCTGGGTGCTGAGGGCACTGAGGGTTGAGTACCTGGGTGCTCAGTACTGGGTGCTGAGTAGGTGAGTGCTGGCTGGGTACTGGGGTTGGGGTGCTGAGTACCTGGGTGCTGAGGGCTGAGAACCTGGGTGGCTGGGTAATGGGTGCTGGGTGCTGAGTAGCTGGGTGCCGGGTGGCTGGGTTCCGGGCCGGGATTCGAGCCCCAGTCCCCCTCCTCCCCGCCCTCCCCCTAGGCCCCTTGCCTGTCCGTGTGTCCGTCTGTCCGTCTCTCTCTCAGTTGTCCCTGTGTCCACCCGTCTGTCTGTCTGCCTCGGTTTCCCTGCCCATCCGTCTGTCCGTCTGTCTGTCCCCAGGCCTGGGACCCTGTGCGCCTGTCGCTCTGTGCGTCCGTCCATCTGTCTACGTTCATTGGTCCCTGTCTGTCCGTCCATCCGTCTGTCTCCTTGTCTGTCTGTCCGTCTGCCCATCTGTCTGTCCATCTGTCTCTCGCTGCATGTCTGTCTGTCCATCTGTCTCCCTGATCGTCCATCTGTCCGTCTGTCTGTCCATCCGTCTGTCTGCCGTCCGACTGTCTCTGTGTCTGTCACACTGCTTGTGTGTCCGTCTGTGTGTCCGTCTGTCTGTCTGTCCGTCTGTCTGTCTATCTGTCTCTCTCCCTGTCTCCCTATTTGTCCATCTGTCCTCCCTGTTCGTCTGTCTGTGTCTCTGTCTTTCCATCTGTGTCTTTTCGTCCATCTGTCTGTCCATCTGTCCGTCTGTCAGTCTCCCTGTCCATCGTCCATCTATGTCTGTCTGTCCATTTGTCCGTCTCCCTGTCTGTCTTTCCATCTGTCCGTCCATCCGACTGTCTCCTTGTCTGTCTGTCTGTCTGTCTCCCTGTCTGTCTATCTCCCTGTCCATCTGTCTGTGTCTCTCTAGCTGCCTGACTGTCCCACAGCCGGTCTAACCGTCTGTCTGTCTGTTTGTCTCAGTCTGTGTCACCCCATCTGTCTGTCTGTCTGTGTTAGTGCCTGTTCCTGTCTGTGTGTCTCCCTCCCTGTCTCTGTGTCCACCCGTCTGTCCGTCTCTCCCTTCCCTGTGGGCAGCCGAAGCGACAGACAGTGAGCCAGGCCCTGCGGCCCAGAGAGTGACCAAGCACCCAGCACCCCTCACGGAGGCACGGGAGGAGGACTGAGCGCCTAGCACACACACAGGAGGACTGAACACCCAGCACCTCGTGTGGAGGAACGGGAGGAGAACTGAGCACCCAGCGCCTCCTGTGGATTCATGGGAGGAGGACTGAGCACGCAGGCCCTCGTGTGGGACACAGGACTAACTGCCCAGCACCCACATGAGAAGACTGAGCACCCAGCACTTTGTGTGGAGGCACGGGAGGACTGAGCACCCAGCACCTCATATGCAGACACCGGGGGAGGACTGAAACACCCAGCACTAACAAAGGAAGACTGAGCACCCAGCACCTTGTGTGGAGACGCCAGGGGGGACTGAGCACCCAGCATCTTGTGTGGAGATGCCGGGGGAGGACTGAGCACCCAGCACCCACGCAGGAGGACTCAGTACACTAACCCTGGGTACGTGTGTGCATGCGGGGGGGGGGCTGGGGTGACCCCGGCGGCGCCATGATCAGGGCCCAGGCTGCAGGCTCAGCTCCACCACGGGCATGGCTCCGCCTCCTCCTCCTCCTCCTCCTCCTCCTCCTCCTCCTCCTCCTCCTCCTCCTCCTCCTCCTCCTCCTCCAGCCCTACCTGCCTCAGTGTCTGTACCTTTTGGCTGGTTTCACTCAGATTATGGCCAGAGAATGGCTGAAGTAAATAACAGGAAGGAAGAAGGAAATGTATGGTGATTAGCAGTTCTTTGAGGGAAATGTTTACCTTTATTCACAAACAGTGTATGTGTTGGTAGTTTTCCTATTGCCAGAGAAAGAGAGTGTTGATTCTAAATGTTAGTTTTTAACATGAGAATCTTAAGCATTATATGTCATAACTCTAAAAAATGTTAGGTGTTTCAGAATCTTTCAAAAATATTTATTGTCTTTTTTCTCCTTTATTGTCAAAGTGAAGTACAGAGGGGTTACAATTTCATATATAATGCAGTGAGTACATTTCTTGTCCAACATGTTAACTCTCCTCCCCTCCACATGCCTACCTCTTCCCTCCTGCTTCCCCTTCCACCCACGAGTTGTATGGTTGGTTTACACCAAATGGTTTTGTGAGTATTGTGTTTGGAGTTGTTTGTATTTTTATCCTTTGTCTATTGATTTTGATATTTACTTTCTCTTCCCTAGCTCTAATACACGTATATACAGTATCCAGGGTGCTCAGATGAGATACAGTGATAGTGGGGGTAAAACCACAGGAAGGGAATACGAGAGAAAATAAAAAGGGTACGGATTCATATCGCATGTTGAAAATAATTACAATAATGATATACCACTTGTTTCCATAACATGGAGCTCATTTCACTTAGCATCATCTTAGTGTCCATAAGGGCATAGCTATTGGGCTATTATGACTTCGGCTTTGACTAGCCTAAACAT
>NW_025959799.1:0-38821 GCF_023159225.1 Perognathus longimembris pacificus
CTCCCATTAGAACCTGCTTTGGTGAACTCATGCCTTGCCCAGGCCCCTGGCCTCTGTTCAAGTCTGTGTCAAGTTTTCATTTATACTTTCATATCCATCCTGGGGCCTCGAGAAGGAGATGAAGGCATGTGTGAGTAAGGGCAGCTTATCTTTTACTGCTTGGTAGGTTGGTGCTGATCAGAACAACTTTAGTGACCCTAGGCCTCTGCCCAAGCCTCTGAGTCTTTGCTATACATTAAGTTCTGCTTTTGGTCATGTCTTGCTCTGTGATTGTGGGTTAGGGGATGAGGGGCTGTGTGGAAAATATTTTTATTACATAGGTCTTACACACATTTTGTTCAGCATACCAAGGCATTTAAAAATTTTTTTTGGTGAATTTGAAATTTATTGTGTTTCAGGGCTTCCCACGACCTAGGCAAGCAACTCAACACTGAACCTCACCCCTTTAATATAACCCAGTCATTTCCTTAAGACTGGTTTTATTCAAGTTTTCTAGTAAGGAACTTCTGTGTGACTTTGTTTTGTTCTTCCCCTGTCACCTGTATAGGATCCTGCTTCCCTGGGGAGTAGTTCCAGCATGGCCATCCTTTGGTGCCTGTTGATTTCTTCTGACTGTAAGTACTTTGATGGTAAAATGTGTCTAGTATCTGAAGAAAACATGGAGAACATACACTTGGAATTTTGAGTGTAGTATCTGGAAGTATGGCCCAATGCAGAAAAGTGGCTTGAATGACATCCCCTCCCTTGAAGAAGTGACACCCATTCAAAAAACATTGTGAAGTTGGTATCACTGTAGGTCAACGTTCTAAGACCCTCTAATCATTGAATCACAATCATATGAGGAGGCATCAGGGAGAAGGTGACAAGGACCTGATATGAAAAGATGGCCACTGGGTTTAACTTAGTAGCTCAGCAATCAGTGTCGCTGGGACTGAAGCACCCAGACCCTGGCTGTCCATGCTGCAAGGTAGTACTGGGCGATGGAGGGATTTGAAAACTATGCCGAAGTAGTGCCATGGTGTCACCAGGCAAATGGCCTCTCAAACCCTGGGAGCTATCCCTTATGCTCATTTGTGCGCAGTTTCAGACACGAATTCCACCTAAGTAGCCACACAGATACTTGGGGCCTCAATTGCTTCTATGAGGCAGGATGCAGAATGAGACTTGGCAAAACATACATTTTAGCCATAAAGGATGCTATGTGGACTGGATGTTTACTCCTGGTACTTGAACTTGGCCTGGGAGCTGTCCCTGAGCTTCTTTTTGATTCATGGTAGCACTGTACCACTTTAACCACAGCACCATTTCCCGGCTTTTCTGTTTATGTGGTACTGAGGAGTCGAACTCAAGGCTTCATGCGTGCTAGGCAAGCACTCTACCACTAAGCCACATTCTCAGCCCCAGTCTTTGGTTTTGAGATGACACTTTAGGCACATCTGAGGATCAGACGCTGTCGCCATTGAAGCAACAGAAGCATGGGCCTCCCTTGATTAACACGAGGGTTGTCTGAGGGTAGAATGGGGTGTCCCAGGCATGCACTGAGCACTGTAGACTCAGGCTGGAATGGCCACCATGATGCTTGGGCTGGATAAGACTGAACCCTGGAGATTAGTAGGTGTTATCAGGGGTGACAGAAAATCCACAAGTCTTTAACAGAAAGTCTTGATAAATTGAAATCCTTTAAAGGAAATCAGTATCAACCTCCTCAGAATCCAAATCTAAGCTGCAAAAATTAATTCCTAAGTCCAGAGTGTCAATAAATCAAGAATAGAGCCAGGCACCAGTAATCCTTGCTACTCAGGAGGCCGAGATCTGAGGATTATGGCTCAAAGCCAGCCCAGGCAGGAATGTCCTTGAGTCCCTTATCTCCAATTAAATGCCAGAAAACCAGAAGTGGCACTGTCTCAAGGACAGCCCGCTATGGACAACAACAAAACAACAGACCAAAGAATAACCTGAGAGACACATGGTCCATACCTGTGAACAGGGAAGGAGATGCAAGTAACTGTTGAATCTCCATAAATTGTATGTCATTTATTTGTCAACAGTGGCACACGTTGACTGTTTATTCTTTTTCTGATTTATATGTTCAAATCCCTTGTGTTGATGTTGATTCTTAGGGACATTTTTAGTGGTTCATTATTTCTAGGATTGGCTTTATTTTAGTAAGTGTTGGAATGTTACCATGCAGAATACAGTTGATGTTGGATTCTTCTAGACCAGCCGCTTTTATGAATTAGTATGCTGAAGAAAACAGTGGCTCTCTCCTCTCCTCTTTCCCTCTCTTCTCTCCTCCCCTTCTGTTTTTTCTTTCTCCAGACGTTGTATTGCTGCAATAGACCAGGCCGGTCTCTAACTTGTAGTCTTCGGCCTCAGCTTCCCAACTGTTGGGGTTAACTGCATTTTCCACCCTAACAGCATCAAAAACAGATATCTTATGCTGTGACCCATTTGTTCTACCTTTAAGTATTTCTCCAATAGTTGGACTCTGCCCTATGCTCAATGACTCCCTCAGTGCTTCAGTGAGAAGGCACCCAAGAGAATATCAGTAGGAACCTATGGAAATTGTCCATACATAGTCAGAGTTGGGCTCTGTGGTGCTGTCCCAAGTGCTAGGGCGCCCTCTGCTGTTTACTTGGGAAATGACAGGTGTGACATGTATGTGTGGAAGTGTTTTTTTCCTTAGTTGTGTGTGTGTGTGTTTGTGTGTGCGCGCTGTTAATAGGGATTGAATTTAGGACTTGGGTGCTGTTCTTTCGCTTTTCTACTGAAGATTGTGCTGCACTGCTTGAGTTTCAGCCCATATTCTTTCTTCATTTTGTCTAAGTGTGTGTGTGTGTGTGTGTGTGTGTGTGTGTGTGTGTGTGTCTGTGTGTGATTTTGTCTCTGTGTTTTCCAGCATGAATTTCATCTTTAAAGATCTCTTTACTCTGTTTCTATAGTATTATTCAGGCAAGCAGGGATGAGGTCAGAGTGAGGGAAGCAAGAAGGCAGGGAGGGAGAGGGAGAGTACAGGTTTTTAATTCGTTTTTGTAGTTTATGAGGGATCATGAAGCTACAAATAAACTAATCTTGGATTGAAGCTTTTTGTGAAGATAGCACTTGTTGCCTATGAATTCCTGGCCATTGTTTTCCATGGCTGTTTGCCTGCTTCCCCGCTTTAAATTTTTGAAGGAAATACTGGTTGATGAAGTCAGGAGAAGTTTGAATGTTTTAATTTAAATTCATCCTTCACCAATTAGATTTCTGTAAAGGTCTAACAGAGACCCATGTGATAACAAAGGTATTTCCCCCTTCTACCTGGAAAATGGAATAATAAGTAAACATCAATAAAACCCCAGCCTGTTTATTCTTGTTTTGTTTTGATCTCTGGTCTTGTCTGTCCTTCTCTCTGTTCTCCCTCCCCTGGCCCCCTTATCTGCCAAGTCTGATTGTGACAGTAATCTGGGATAAATGGAAGTTGCCATGTGATGCCCCTAGCCGCTGTCCCTAGCAGGTGTCCCCTTAAGCCTGCTTGTGCCAGTTGGTTGATAGTTCTAGGTGCAGGAGAGACCCTGAAGGCTTGTGCACCAGGCCCTGGGTTGGAGCAAAGGCCTTCTGCTAGGCAGGCAGGGCAGCAGGTCCGCAGGTGGGGCCTCAGGAAGCTAGAGGTGCAGGGTCGAGGCTTATGGGGTGTCAGAGCACAAGAGAGGCATTGCAAGAGCCAGGAAGCTAGAGGTGCAGGGCTGGAGCTTATGGCCATCACAGCTAGAGAGGGGAGGGGCAAGGGCAAGGAAGCTAGAGGTGCAGGGGCAGGACTTATGGGGCCTTACAGCACAAGAGGGGCAGAGAAAGCAGGAGGAAGTGAGAAGTAAGGGCCGTGGCCCTGGCAGTGGACTGGTTTATTTTGGTTCTGCCTGGGACTAGTAGTCCTGCCAGTAGCCCCCATCTTTGGGTTTGGGGCTACAACCTGTCAGGCTCACTGTGGTTTGGTGGTGGGTCTGGGCCTCTGTACTCCTGTCCTATCAGACACCATACCCTTGTTTGTGTGGGGAAACCTGGAGGAACACGGACCATTGGCAGATGCGGCTTGTGTGTGGCGAAGGCCTGACCCAGGTGCACCAAGCTGACTTTGAGGCAACTCTGGAAGACAAGTAGAGCTTTGTGGCAGTGGGGCTCAGGGCATGGGTGTGGGGAGCTGAGAAAGTGTGTGGAGAAGTATGGCCTGCTTCTCCCGCTTGCTTGTTTGTCCCCTTCCTGATGTGGCTTTGGTGAGGCTATGCCTAAAACCAGGCCTCTGGACCCGGCCTTGAGTCAGTGCCGAGCTTTTAGTTGGTGCTTTTAGTCTTGGCAGGCCCAGGCCACGGTTGTTGGGTGGGTGTGAGAGTGTGTGGAGAATCGTGGCCTGCCCCTCCTGTTTACTTGTTTGTGTCCTTCCTGAAGTGGCTTGGGTGAGGCTAGGCATCAAACCAGGCCTCCGGACCCAGCTTGCAGTCAGTGTCTGCCTATCCTTTATCTGGTGGTTTCAGTCTTGGCAGGCCCAGGCTGTGGTTGTGTGGTGTTTGTGAAAGTGTGTAGAGGATCGCGGCCTGCCTCTCCTGTTTGCTTGTTTGTGCCCTTCCTGAAGTGGCTTTGGTGAGGCTAGGCCTCAAACCAGGCCTCTGGAGCCGGCTTCAAGTCAGTGCAGAGATTTTAGCTGGTGCTTTTAGTCTTGGCAGGCCCAGGCCACGGTTGTGGGGTGGGTGTGAAAGTGTGAGGAGGAGTGCGGCCTCTCCTTCCTGTTTGCTTGTTTGTGCCCTTCCTGAAGTGGCTTTGGTTGAGGCTAGGCCTCAAAGCAGGCCTCCGGAGCTGGCTTCTTCAGTGCCGATCCTTTTAGCTGTGGTTTTCAGTCTTGGCAGGACCAGGCAATGGTTGAGGCTGGCTGTGAAAGTGGGTAGAGGAGTTGTGCCTGAGGTGCAGGGGTGAGGCTTGTGGGTCATCACTGCAGGAGAGGGGAGGGGTGAGGGCAAGGAAATGAGAAGTGAAAGGACTGGGCTTATGGGGCAACATGGAAGGAGAAGGGAGGGGCAAGTGGAGGAAGTGAGAGGTCAAGGGGTGTGGCTTGGGCACTGGATTAGTTTAGGTCCCTTCTGCCTGGAACAAATAGACATGCCAGGAGGCTAGGAAGAGCTCCTTTCTCTGCGGGTCCTCTAGTTGGGTCAGGCCTACAAAGCTGGTCAGGCTCACTGTGGTTTGCTGGTGGGTTGGCCTTCGTACACCTGTCCTATCAGGCATCAGCCGCTTTTCTGTGTGGGGAAGCCTGGAGGACTGCGTGTGCAGATGCTGCTTGTGTGTGGAAAAGGCTGGACCCAGGTCCACCAAGGCAACTCCAGAAGGCAAGCAGAAGTAAGTAAGCCAAGAAGCTTCCTGGCAGGTGGGGTCCACGGCATGGGTATGGGGTTCTTGTGAATGTGTGTGGAGAAGCATGGCCTGCCTCTCCTGTTTGCTCCTTTGGGCCCTTCCTCAAGTGGCTTTGGTAAGGCTACACCTCAAACCAGGCCTCCAGAGCCGGATTCCAGTCAGTGCCGAGCATTTAGCTGGCTTTCAGTCTTGGCAGGCCCAGGCTATGGTTGTGGGGTGCTTGTGAAAGTGTGTGGAGGAGCTTCGGTGAGGCTATGCCTCAAACCAGTCTTCTGGATATTGCTCCCAGTCAGTGCAGAGCTTTTAGCCAGTGCTTTCAGTCCTGGCAGGTCCATGGCATGGGTGTTGGTTTTTATTGCCTTCCTGCCTGCCTCTCTGTGTTGGTTTGTGTCCTTCCTGAAGTGGCTTTGGTGAGGCCAGTCCCCAAACCAGGCTTCTGGAGCTGGCTTTTAGCTGGCATTTTCAGTCTAGGCAGGCCCAGGGCATGGATACAGGTGAGGGACAGTGTGGAGAAATACAGTTTGCTTCTCCTAAAGTGGTTTGGTGAGGCCAGTCCCCAAATCAGGCCTCTGAAGCTGGCTCTAGTCATTGTCGAGCTTTTAGCTTTTACTTTCAGGCCCAGAACATGGGTGTGGGGTGTGATTTTGTGTGGAGAAGTGTGGCCTTCCTCTCTTGTTTGTTCATTTGTGCCCTTCCTACAGTGGCTTCAGGGTGGCTAAGCCCTCAATTAAGGAGGTCAGGTCTTGCTGGCGCCATCTTGGCCACACACATGTTGAATTGTAGGGTATGGCATCTCTTCTTCATGTTAGAGGGAATTCTGACCCCCAGGTGATGGTTGTGCCTGAATTCCTGGAGACAGGGGTGAGCACTTCCCTTATAGGTTACTGAACCTGTCAGTCCAGTGCTTGGGAATAGGAGCTTCCTATTACCCTGTCCCCTGACTTTACCTTATTTAGGCCCAGACAAGCACAGGTGCCATTACACCATACCACACATCTCCGTGTTTGCATCCTGTTTGTCTCCTGGCTTATCTCTGGTCAATATGGTGTCCCAAATCAGCTCTTGGAGCTCAGTTGGTTTGTTAGTATAGTTTTTGTTTTTTCTTTCTTCTCTGGCCTGTTTCCTAACAGTGATAAATATATTTGGGGGCAGCAGTCCTTTGTAACAATTGGCTGCCCATAGACTGCTAGCATTCTTATAAAGACTCCAAGATTTGATCCTTCAAAATGTAGTTTCTCTGATAATTTACATTATAACATGCCCAAACCAGGCTTCTGGATTCACCTCCCAGTCACTGCAGAGACTTTAGATGGTGCTTTCAGTCTGAGCAGGCTCAGGGCATGGTTGTGGGAGTATTTGTGAAAGTGTGTGGAGAAGGTCAGCCTGCCTGTCTTGTTTATTCCACATTTTACTTGGCATACCGAGGTATTTTGTCTAGTTTTTGGAGCATGCCTCGCCAGCCAGGCAAGCACCTTTATACTGAGTCGTGTCCCATCACTGCCCCCAGGCCTGGTGTGAGATCTGTCCCATTAGGAGCTGGATGGAGGTAGCAGAAGGCAGGAGCAGAAAGTGTGGTCTAAATGGCCTTTTCCTGTTTTTCCTTCCATCAGCCATGCTCTGATCCCACTCAACAGAGGAGAGGCCTAAGTGTTGAGGATTGGAATGGTAGGTGTTGGATCTAGGTGTCCAGTCCAATGTAGGATGCCCTCAGTGGACCCCAACAAATCTTGGTTAGGAGAATATACACCTCAATCTAGGTCTTGCATAGGGCACAGAGGTTAGGGTGGAGGGGATGTGTTGAAAATGTTTTTTCCACATGCCTGTAATCCTATGTACTCAGGAGGCCAAAATCTGTTGATTGTAGTTCGAATCCAGCCTGGTAGGAAAGTTCATGAGGCTCTTTTTTTTTTTTTTTTTTTTTCATGAGGTTCTTTATCACCAATCAACAACAAAAAACGTTTAGTAGAAGCAGAGCTGTGGCTCAAGTGGTAGAGTGCCCATACAAGCCCCAAAAGCCCCAAAAGATTTCATGGGGCTGGGAATGTGGCTTAGTGGTAGGGTGTTCTAGCAGTCATGAAACCCTGTGTTTTATTCTTCCGTACCACATACACAGAAAAAGTAGGAAGTAGGGCTGTGGGTCTAGTGGTAAGAGTATTAGCCTTCAGCAAAAGCTCAGGAACAGTGCCCAGACCCTGAGTTCAAGCTCCATGACTGGCAAAAACAGCTATAACAACAACAAAAAAGATTTTCATTTTATCATCATATTTACAGTTCTTACACACATTTATTTTTTATTTAAAGTATTTTTTTTTTTTGCTGGCTGTGGGGCTTGAACTCTCGGCCTGGTGCTGTCCTTTAGCTCCTCAGCAGAACGCTAGTGCTCTACCAATTGAGCCACAGCGCCACTTCTGGTTTTCTAGTGGGTCACTGGAGATAAGTGTTATGAACTTTCTTGCCTGAGCTGGTTTTGAACCTGGATCCTCTTGTCTCAGCCTCCTGAGTAGCTAGGATGACAGGAGTGAGCCATATTTTATTAGGTATACAAAAGTATTTCACTGTTTCGTGAGTTCCAGTGGTACTGTGTTCCAGGGCCTTCCACAAGTTAGGCAAGTACCTCATCTCTTAGCCCTGGTTATTTTTATGCCGCCTTTGGTTTTCATGATTTCCAGCCTTTTTAGGCATTTTGAAGAGAAAATGCACAGAGTGTCAGAATAAAATGTGTAGAGCCTGGAAGCTTGGAATCCTGAATAGAGGTTCTGGCTCTATAGCCCAAGGTAGAACACTGTGGATGGCCCCGATTATAACCTGCTCTGGAGAACTCATGCCTTGCCCAGGCCCCTGGCCTCTGTTCCTTTCATGTCCATCCTGGGGCCTGGGTTAGGGGTCGGGGTTGGATTGGGTCATGGCGGTTGGATTGGGTCGGGGTGAGGTTTGCGGGGTTGGGGTCAGGGGTCAGGGCGCTGCTGATGCACATGCCTCCCTGCAGGTGCCACCCATGATGTCACCAGCCTGTGCTTATGCCTCAGTTCAAGCCCCTGACCAGCACAGAAAGATTTTTTGGGGTGGGAATGTGGGTTAATGGTAGGATGTCCCCCTAGCATTCATGAAACCCTGCGTTTGATTCCTCAGTACCATATACACAGAAAAAGCAGGAACTGGTGCTGTGGCTCAAGTGTTAGAGTAGTACCCTTGAGCAAAAGAAGCTCAGGGACAGTGCCTAGACCCTGACTTCAAGCTCCAGGATTGGCAAAAAAATTTTTCATTTTTTTATCATATATGTCTTACACACATTTATTTATTTTTTATCCTACATAACTCCATAGTTGTTTATTTTGAAAATAATATTTTCTGAAATATCCTTATAATTTGAGGTGAGCTAATTGATGGTACACCAAAGGTACCTGTTTGCCTGGAAGTTACTAAATGCTGATGAAAGAATAGTTACAAACATATCATTACTGCACACCAACCTAATGGCACTCTGCAATTTTTAAAACTTCATGGCTGGTCAATTTTGATTGGACACTAGAGTTGCATGTGTATGGAAAACATTCTCTCCACTGACTGAAGGTTACTTGCATACAAGTGTACTTCCAATATAGAATTCAATTCTTAAAGTCAAAGTGGCTCAAATTGGAACAAATAAGCTGACCCCCGTGAAATAAACTAAATACAAAGCAACAAGTAATAAGAATACTAAAGATTTATTCCACCAGTCTTCCTCTTATTTTGTGTTTTTTTGTAATTTGAGACATGTTATAGCCCAGGCTGGCCTTGAACTTATGATCCTCCTGCCTCATCCTCCCTAGTGCTGGATTTACAGTCACCACCATTCCTTGCTTCTATCTTAAACATACAAGTGTGCTCTACGAGTAAACTGAGTTAAAACATTTCTGAGAGCAGAGGAGCTGCTATCAGTAGAGCTATTGTGACTCTATAAGAGCCCAGGTCAGCAAGGTACAAGGTAAGCAGGTGTACTGGGCAGTGCTAGTCATGCAACATGCCAAGTAGACCACACTGTCCAGGTCTTCTTGAGCTCAGGTCATTATTACTTCACAGGGTTGTATTTTGTTCTTCCCTGTTTCCTTGTTCCACTGTTTGGTAATCAGGAGAAAATGAGAAGTCATTTAACTTCTTGGTTAAATAAAACTAATTTGTCACCTACAATTATGTTTAAGAGTAAGTCAGCTGAAGAAACAACAGGGGCTGGGGCTAAGGAAAGCTTCTACACTTAGGCACAGGACTAGTGGGTGAGTTGTTGGCTTGGCTGTGGGCAGTGCTAACCTAGTGGGCCTTCTCTAGGAAGGCCTTGCAACACCGGAGGGACTGCTGATAGACCAGCTCAAAGTCGGAGTTGTTTCCATAATAGGGATCTTCAATCATGAGTTGTTTTTGTGGATCATAGCTCCCAAGTAGTTCAATTTTAGCTTTGCAGTTTTTAACTTGATTACTTATTCTTTTCAAATATCTCATATTGCTTTCATCCATAGACAGCATGTATTCGAATGTAGCAAAGTCGTCTTTGGTGACCTGTCTTGCCTTATGGGCTGTGGTAATGTCATGAAATCTTCGGCAGCTCATAGCTCTTGGATCTGGGGCACGACCCACGTTCTAGTCGGAAACAACACCGCTGTCAATGGCCCAATTATCTGAAACATTTTGGTCAGCTACATGTTTTCTGAAAACTGCTTCTGTGATGGGTGACTGGCAAATGTTACGTAGACACACAAATAGTACGGATTTGGGACGCTGTACCGCTATCTGCCTGGGTGGTCGCTGGCGCCTGCACATTTATATTTATTTTTATTTTTTTTATTTTTTATTTTTTGCCAGTCCTGGGGCTTGGACTCAGGGCCTGAGCACTGTCCCTGGCTTCTTTTTGCTCAAGGCTAGCACTCTGCCACTTGAGCCACAGCGCCACTTCTTGCCATTTTCTGTATATGTGGTGCTGGGGAATCGAACCCAGGGCCTCATGTATATGAGGCAGGCACTCTTGCCACTAGGCCATATCCCCAGCCCTGCACATTTATTTTTAAACTTTTATTTATTTAAAATTTTTTTCTTTGCCGAATGTGGGTTGTGAACTCTGTGCCTGGGTTCTGTCCTCAAGGTCTTCAGCTGAAGACTAGTCTGAGCCACAGCACCACTTCTGTTTTCTAGTGGGTCATTGGAGATAACAGTCTTATTAACTTTCCTGCCTGAGCTGGCTTTGAACCTGGATCCTCTGGTCTCAGCCTCCTGAGTAGCTAGGATGACAGGAGTGAGCCACATTTTATTAGGCATGTAAAAGTATTTCACTTTCTTTTTTGTGAGTTCCAGTGGTATTGTGTTCCAGGGCCTTCCACAAGCTAGGCAAGTACCTCAGCTCTTAGCCCTGGTTGTTTTTTGCCGCCTTTGGTTTCCATGATTTCCAGCCTTTGTAGGCATTTTGAAGAGAAAATGCACTGAGTGCACAGAGTGTCAGAATAAAATGTGTAGAGCCTGGAAGCTTGGAATTCTGAATCGAGGTTCTGGGTCTATAGCTCAAGGTAGGACATAGTGGATGGCTCCCATTAAAACCTGGTCTGGTGAACTCATGCCTTGCCCAGGCCCCTGGCCTCTGTTCAAGTCTGCATAAAGTTTTCATTTATACTTTCATATCCATCCTGGGGCCTGGAGAAGGAGGTGAAGGCATGTGTGAGTAAGGGCAGCTTATCTTTTACTGCTTGGTAGGTTGGTGCTGATCAGAACAACTTTAGTGACCCTAGGCCTCTGCCCAAGCCTCTGAGTCTTTGCTATGCATTCAGTTCTGCTTTTGGTCATGTCCTGCTCTGTGATTGTGGGTTAGGGGATGAGGGGCTGTGTGGAAAATATTTTTATTACATAGGTCTTACACACATTTTGTTCAGCATACCAAGGCATTTAAATTTTTTTTTTTGGTGAATTTGAAATTTATTGTGTTTCAGGGCTTCCCACGACCTAGGCAAGCAACTCAACACTGAACCTCACCCCTTTAATATAACCCAGTCATTTCCTTAAGACTGGTTTTATTCAAGTTTTCTAGTAAGGAGCTTCTGTGTGACTTTGTTTTGTTCTTCCCCTGTCACCTGTATAGGATCCCGCTTCCCTGGGGAGTAGTTCCAGCATGGCCATCCTTTGGTTCCTGTTGATTTCTTCTGACTGTAATTACTTTGATGGTAAAATGTGTCTAGTAGCTGAAGAAAACATGGAGAACATATACTTGGAATTTTGAGTGTAGTATCTGGAAGTATGGCCCAATGTAGAAAAGTGGCTTGAATGACATCCCCTCCCCTGAAGAAGTGACACCCATTAAAAAACATTCTGAAGTTGGTGTCACTGTAGGTCAACGTTCTAAGACCCTCTAATCATTGAATCACAATCATATGAGGAGGCATCAGGGAGAAGGTGACAAGGACCTGGTATGCAAAGATGGCCACTGGGTTTAATTTAGTAGCTCAGCAATCAGTGTCACTGGGACTGAAGCACCCAGACCCTGGCTGTCCGTGCTGCAAGGTAGTACTGGGCGATGGAGGGATTTGAAAACTATGCTGAAGTAGTGCCATGGTGTCACCAGGCAAATGGCCTCTCAAACCCTGGGAGCTATCCCTTATGCTCATTTGTGCACAGTTTCAGACATGAATTCCACCTAAGTAGCCACACAGATACTTGGGGCCTCTATTGCTGCTATGAGGCAGGATGCAGAATGAGACTTGGCAAAACACACATTTTAGCCATAAAGCATGCCATGTGGACTGGCTGTTTACTCCTGGTACTTGAACTTGGCCTGAGAGCTGTCCCTGAGCTTCTTTTTGCTTAATGCCAGCACTCTACCACTTTAATGACAGCACCATTTCCGGGCTTTTCTGTTTATGTGGTACTGAGGAGCCGAACTCAAGGCTTCATGCGTGCTAGGCAAGCACTCTACCACTAAGCCACATTCTCAGCCCAAGTCCGGGGTTTTGAGATGACACTTTAGGCACATCTGAGGATCAGACGCTGTCGCCTTTGAAGCAACAGAAGCATGGGCCTCCCTTGATCAACACGAGGGTTGTCTGATGGTAGAGAGTGGGGTGTCCCAGGCATGCACTGAGCACTGTAGACTCAGGCTGGAAAGGCCACCATGATGCTTGGGCTGGATAAGACTGAACCCTGGAGATTAGTAGGTGTTATCAGGGGTGACAGAAAATCCACAAGTCTTTAACAGAAAGTCTTGATAAATTGAAATCTTTTAAAGGAAATCAGTATCAACCTCCTAAGAATCCAAATCTAAGCTGCAAAAATTAATTCCTAAGAGTGTCAATAAATCAAGAATAGAGCCAGGCACCAGTGGCTCACACCAGTAATCCTTGCTACTCAGGAGGCTGAGATCTGAGGATCATGGCTCAAAGCCAGCGCAGGCAGGAATGTCCTTGATTCCCTTATCTCCAATTAAATGCCAGAAAACCAGAAGTGGCACTGGCTCAAGGACAGCCCACGACGGACAACAGCAAAAGAACAGACCACTGAATAACCTGAGAGACACATGGTCCAAACATGTGAACATGGAAGGAGATGCAACTAACTGTTGAATCTCCATAAATTGTATGTCATTGATTGTTCAACAGTGGCCCACATTGACTGTTTGTTCTTTTTCTGATTCATATGTTCAAATCCCTTGTGTTGATGGTGATTCTTAGGGACATTTTTAGTGGTTCATTATTTCTAGGATTGGCTTTATTTTAGTAAGTGTTGGAATGTTACCATGCAGAATACAGTTGATGTTGCATTTTTCTAGACCAGCCGCTTTTATGAATTAGTATGCTGAAGAAAACAGTGGCTTTCTCCTCTCCCCTTTCCCTCTCTTTTCTCCTCCCCTTCTCATTTTTCTTTCTCCAGACGTTGTATTGCTGCAATAGACCAGGCCGGTCTCGAACTTGTAGTCTTCGGCCTCAGCTTCCCAACTGTTGGGGTTAACTGCATTTTCCACCCTACCCGGCTCAAAAACAGATATCTTATGCTGTGACCCATTCGTTCTACCTTTAGGTATTTCTCTAATAGTTGGACTCTGCCCTATGCTCAATGACTCCCTCAGTGCTTCAGTGAGAAGGCACCCAAGACAATATCAGTAGGAACCTGTGGAAATTGTCCGTACATAGTCAGAGTTGGGCTCTGTGGTGCTGTCCCAAGTGCTAGGGCGCCCTCTGCTGTTTACTTGGGAAATGACAGGTGTGACATGTATGTGTGTGGAACAGTGTTTTTTTCCTTAGTTGTGTGTGTGTGTGCGCGCATGTGCGCGCTGTTAATAGGGATTGAATTTAGGACTTGGGTGCTGTTCTTTAGCTTTTCTACTAAAGATTGTGCTGCACTGTTTGAGTTTCAGCCCATATTCTGGCTTCATTTTGTCGTGTGTGTGTGTGTGTGTGTGTGTGTGTGTATTTTGTCTCTGTGTTTTCCAGCATGAATTTCATCTTTAAAGATCTCTTTACTCTGTTTCTAGAGTATTATTTGGGCAAGCAGGGATGAGGTCAGAGTGAGGGAAGGAAGAAGGCAGGGAGGGAGAGGGAGAGTACAGGTTTTTAATTCGTTTTTGTAGTTTATGAGGGAGCATGAAGCTACAAATAAACTAATGTTGGATGGTAGCTTTTTGTGAAGATAGCACTTGTTGCCTATGAATTCTTGGCCATTGTTTTCCATGGCTGTTTGCCTGCATCCCACTTTAAATTTTTGAAGGAAATACTGGTTGATGAAGTCAGGAGAAGTTTGAATGTTTTAATTTAAATTCATCCTTCACCAAGTAGATTGCTGTAAAGGTCTAACAGACCCATGTCTCTGGAAAACAGAATAATATGTAAACATCAATAAAAACCCAGCCTGTTTATTCTTGTTTTGTTTTGCTCTCTGGTCTTGTCTGTCCTTCTCTCTGTTCTCCCTCCCCTGGCCCCCTTATCTGCCAAGTCTGATTGTGACAGTAATCTGGGATGAATGGAAATTACCATGTGATGCCCCTAGCCGCTGTCCCTAGCAGGTGTCCCCTTAAGCCTGCTTGTGCCAGTGGGTTGATAGTTCTAGGTGCAGGAGAGACCCTGAAGGCTTGTGGAGTGTCCTGCACCAGGCCCTGGGTTGGAGCAAAGGCCTTCTGCTAGGCAGGCAGGGCAGCAGGTGGGGCCTCAGGAAGCTAGAGGTGCAGGGTCAAGGCTTATGGGGTGTCAGAGCACAAGAGAGGCATGGCAAGAGCCAGGAAGCTAGAGGTGCTGGGCTGGAGCTTATGGCCATCACAGCTAGAGAGGGGAGGGGCAAGGGCAAGGAAGCTAGAGGTGCAGGGGCAGGACTTATGGGGCCTTACAGCACAAGAGGGGCAGAGAAAGCAGGAGGAAGTGAGAAGTAAGGGCCGTGGCCCTGGAAGTGGACTGGTTTATTTCGGTTCTGCCTGGGACTAGTAGTCCTGCCAGTAGCCCCCATCTTTGGGTTTGGGGCTATAAAGCTGTCAGGCTCACTGTGGTTTGGTGGTGGGTCTGGGCCTATGTACACCTGTCCTATCAGACACCATACCCTTGTTTGTGTGGGGAAACCTGGAGGAACACTGACCATTCACAGATGCGGCTTGTGTGTGGCGAAGGCCTGACCTAGGTGCACCAAGCTGACTTTGAGGCAACTCTGGAATACAAGTAGAGCTATGTGGCAGTGGGGCTCAGGGCATGGGTGTGGGGAGCTGTGAAAGTGTGTGGAGAAGCATGGCCTGCCTCTCCCGCTTGCTTGTTTGTGCCCTTCCTGATGTGGCTTTGGTGAGGCTATGCCTAAAACCAGGCCTCTGGAGCCGGCCTTGAGTCAGTCCCGAGCTTTTAGTTGGTGCTTTTAGTCTTGGCAGGCCCAGGCCATGGTTGTTGGGTGGGTGTGAGAGTGTGTGGAGAATCGTGGCCTGCCCCTCCTGTTTACTTGTTTGTGCCCTTCCTGAAGTGGCTTCGGTGAGGCTAGGCATCAAACCAGGCCTCCGGAGCCAGCTTGCAGTCAGTGTCTGCCTATCCTTTATCTGGTGGTTTCAGTCTTGGGAGGCCCAGGCTGTGGTTGTGTGGTGTTTGTGAAATTGTGTAGAGGAGCGCATCCTGCCTCTCCTGATTGCTCATTTGTGCCCTTCCTGAAGTGGCTTAGGTGAGGCTAGGCCTCAAACCAGGCCTCTGGAGCCGGCTTCGAGTCAGTGCAGAGATTTTAGCTGGTGCTTTTAGTCTTGGCAGGCCCAGGCCACGGTTGTGGGGTGGGTGTGAAAGTGTGAGGAGGAGTGCGGCCTCTCCTTCCTGTTTGCTTGTTTGTGCCCTTCCTGAAGTGGCTTTGGTTGAGGCTAGGCCTCAAAGCAGGCCTCTGGAGCTGGCTTCTTCAGTGCCCATCCTTTTAGCTGTGGTTTTCTGTCTTGGCAGGCCCAGGCAATGGTTGAGGCTGGCTGTGAAAGTGGGTAGAGGAGTTGTGCCTGAGGTGCAGGGGTGAGGCTTGTGGGTCATCACTGCAGGAGAGGGGAGGGGTGAGGGCAAGGAAATGAGAAGTGAAAGGACTGGGCTTATGGGGCAACATGGAAGGAGAAGGGAGAGGCAAGGGGAGGAAGTGAGAGGTCAAGGGGTGTGGCTTGGGTGCTGGATTGGTTTAGGTCCCTTCTGCCTGGAACAAACAGACATGCCAGGAGGCTAGGAAGAGCTCCTTTCTCTGCGGGTCCTCTAGTTGGGTCAGGCCTACAAAGCTGGTCAGGCTCACTGTGGTTTGCTGATGGGTTGGCCTTCGTACACCTGTCCTATCAGGCATCAGCCGCTTTTCTGTGTGGGGAAGCCTGGAGGACTGCGTGTGCAGATGCTGCTTGTGTGTGGAAAAGGCTGGACCCAGGTCCACCAAGGCAGCTCCAGAAGACAAGCAGAGCTAAGTAAGCCGAGCTTCCTGGCAGGTTGGGCCCACGGCATGGGTATGGGGTGCTTGTGAATGTGTGTGGAGAAGCATGGCCTGCCTCTCCTGTTTGCTCCTTTGTGCCCTTCCTCAAGTGGCTTTGGTAAGGCTACGCCTCAAACCAGGCCTCCAGAGCCGGATTCCAGTCAGTGCCGAGCATTTAGCTGGCTTTCAGTCTTGGCAGGCCCAGGCTATGGTTGTGGGGTGCTTGTAAAAGTGTGTGGAGGAGCGCGGCCTGCCTCCCTGTTGGCTTCGGTGAGGCTAGGCCTCAAACCAGTCTTCTGGATATTGCTCCCAGTCAGTGCAGAGCTTTTAGCCAGAGCTTTCAGTCCTGGCAGGCCCATGGCGTGGGTGTTGGTTTTTATTGCCTGCCTGCCTGCCTCTCTGTTTGTGTCCTTCCTGAAGTGGCTTTGGTGGGGCCAGTCCCCAAACCAGGCTTCTGGAGCTGGCTTTTAGCTGGCACTTTCAGTCTAGGCAGGCCCAGGGCATGGATACAGGTGAGGGACAGTGTGGAGAAATAGTTTGCTTCTCCTAAAGTGGTTTGGGTGAGGCCAGTCCCCAAATCAGGCCTCTGAAGCTGGCTCTAGTCATTGTCGAGCTTTTAGCTTGCACTTTGAGGCCCAGAACATGGGTGTGGGGTGTGATTGTGTGTGAAGTGTGGCCTTCCTCTCTTGTTTGTTCATTTGTGCCCTTCCTACAGTGGCTTCAGGGTGGCTAAGCTCTCAATTAAGGGGGTCATGTCTGGCTGGCGCCATCTTGGCCACACACATGTTGAATTGTAGGGTCTGGCATCTCTTCTTCATGTTAGAGGGAGGGAATTCTGACCCCCAGGTGATGGTTGTGCCTGAATTCCTGGAGACAAGGGTGAGCACTTCCCTTATAGGTTACTGAACCTGTCAGTCCAGTGCTTGGGAATAGGAGCTTCCTATTACCCTGTCCCCTGACTTTACCTTATTTAGGCCCAGACAGGCACTGGTGCTATTACACCATACCACACATCTCCGTGTTGAATCCTGTGTCCTGTCTCCTGGCTTATCTCTGGTCAATATGGTGTCCCAAATCTGCTCTTGGAGCTCAGTTGTTTTGTTAGTATAGTTTTTGTTTTTTCTTTCCTCTCTGGCCTGTTTCCTAACAGTGATAAATATATTTGTGGGCAGCAGGCCTTTGTAACTATTGGCTGCCCATAGACTGCTAGCATTCTTATAAAGACTCCAAGATTTGATCCTTCAAAATGTGGTTTCTCTGATAATTTACATTATAACATGCCTGAACCAGGCTTCTGGATCCAACTCCCAGTCACTGCAGAGACTTTAGATGGTGATTCCAGTCTAGGCAGGCTCAGGGCATGTTTGTGTGAGTATTTGTGAAAGTGTGTGGAGAAGGTCAGCCTGCCTCTCTTGTTTATTCTACATTTTACTTGGCATACCAAGGTATTTTGTCTAGTTTTTGGATCATGCTTTGCCAGCCAGGCAAGCACATTTATATTGAGTCGTGTCCCCTGGTGGTCTCAGTGGACCATCACTGCCCCCATGCCTGGCGTGAGATCTGTCCCATTAGGAGCTGGATGGAGGTAGCAGAAGACAGGAGCAGAAAGTGTGTTCTAAATGGCCTTTTCCTGTTTTTCCTTCCATCAGCCATGGCTCTGATCCCACTGAACAGAGGAGAGGCCTAAGTGCTGAGGATTGGAATGGTAGGTGTTGCATCTAGGTGTCCAGTCCAATGTAGGATGGGCTCAGTGGACCTCAACAAATCTTGGTTATTAGAACATCAACCCCAAGACCCCCAGGTCTTGCATAGGGCACAGAGGTTAGGGTGGAGGGGATGTGTGGAAAATGTTTTTTCCAGATGCCTGTAATCCTATGTACTCAGGAGGCCAAGCTTTCTTGATTGCAGTTCGAAACCAGCCCTGGTAGGAAAGTCCATGAGGTTCTTTACCACCAATAACAACAACAAACCTCTAGTAGAAGCAGAGCTGTGTCTCAGTGGTAGAGTGCTCATGCCTGAGTTCAAGCCCCTGCCCAGCACAAAAAGATTTTTTTGGGGTGGGAATGTGGCTTAGTGGTAGGGTGCTCCCCTAGCATTCATGAAACCCTCTGTTTGATTCCTTAGTACCACATACACAGAAAAAGCAGGAAGTGGTGTTGTGGCTCAAGTGGTAGAGTACTACCCTTGAGCAAACGAAGCTCAGGGACAGTGCCTAGACCCTGACTTCAAGCTCCAGGATTGACAAGAAAAAGATTTTCATTTTTATCATATAAGTCTTACACACATCTATCTATCTATTTATTTATTTATTTTTTGGACCAGTCCTGGGCCTTGGACTCAGGGCCTGAGCACTGTCCCTGGCTTCTTCTTGCTCAAGGCTAGCACTCTGCCACTTGAGCCACAGCGCCACTTCTGGCCATTTTCTGTATATGTGGTGCTGGGGAATCGAACCTAGGGCCTCATGTATACGAGGCAAGCACTCTTGCCACTAGGCCATATCCCCAGCCCCACACACATTTATTTTTAAACTTTTATTTATTTAAAATTTTTTTCTTTGCCGGATGTGGGGCCTGAAATTTGTGCCTGGGTTCTGTCCTTGAGGTCTTCAGTTGAAGACTCGTGCTCTACCACCTGAGCCACAGCGCCAATTCTGGTTTTCTAGTGTGGCATTGGAGATAACAGCCTTATGAACTTTCCTGCCTGAGCTGGCTTTGAACCTGGATCCTCTGGTCTCAGCCTCCTGAGTAGCTAGCATGACAGGAGTGAGCCACATTTTATTAGGCACACAAAAGTATTTAATTTTCTTTTTAGTGATTTCCAGTGGTATTGTGTTCCAGGGCCTTGCACAAGCTAGGCAAGTACCACAGCTCTTAGCCCTGGTTGTTTTTATGCCGCCTTTGGTTTTCATGATTTCTAGCGTTTGTAGGCATTTTGGAGAGAAAATGCACAGAGTTTCTGGGTAAAATGTGTAGAGCCTGGAAGCTTGGAATCATGAATAGAGGTTCTGGCTCTATAGCTCAAGGTAGAACAGTGTGGATGGACCCCATTAGAACCTTCTCTGGAGAACTCATGCCTTACCCAGGCCCCTGGCCTCTTCGTTTCATGTCCTTCCTGGGACCTGGGTCAGGGGTCAGGGTTGGATTGGGTTGCGGCGAGGGTGGCGGGGTTGTCTTAGGGGTCAGGGCACTGCTAGCACGTCGCTGATATACAGGCCTCCCGCACATGCCACCCATGGCGTCACCATCCCCTTCCATCACGCGCGAGCACTGGCTCCAGGTGGATTGGTGCCTTGCATGTGGGAGCCCTGAGTCCCATCCTCCCATCCCCATACAAGCATGCACACTGTAAGGCCAGAGAAGAGCTGCGGCTCAGCGGTGGGGTGGGGACAGTGAAGGCCTGGTCTGAACGCCAGGCCTGGTGTGAGGGCAAGGCCCCACGGGGTAAGGGCCCAGCCCGAACTGGTGGCCCTGAGGGCAATGGCTTTGGCTATGTCGAGGACAAGTGCATTTACACAGGTCAAGGGTCGACAGTCCTAGCCCCAAATGTGGAGATCCTCACCCCTGACCGTGTCTGGGCCCCGCCCCACAGTGCCCACACAGCCCCGCCCCTGGTGGCTTTGTGGCCCCTTCCCATGCCATCGCCACGGCCCCGCCCCTGGTGGTGTCACAGCCCTGCCCTATGCCTTCCACAAGGCCCCGGCCCTCTGCAGAGCCTGGGAAGAGGCCCCGCCCCATGTTGAGAGGACCAGAACCTCTGGCTCCACCCTGGGAGGGCGGGACTTCCGGGAAAGGAAGCCGAGGTGCCAGAAAGCCACAGCCAGGAGTGACTTGTGCAGGTGAGCTGCCACAGGCGTGATCCACAGGCCCGCAGGCAGGAGGAGAGCGGTGCCCCGGGCCTGAGGAAGGAGGACAGGAAGTGAGTAGGGACCTGAGGACGGAGGAGGCCTGAGCCCCTGGCCTGTGGAGAATGGAGGCCAGGCGGCCTAGCTGTTGGTGGAAGGAGAGCCAAGGTCTGAGGAGCCCAGGTCCGCGGAGAGCAGCCTGGGAGCACTGCGCCTGCTGACCTGGCAGCGACTCAGGGAGACCATCTGAGCACAGCCAAAGAAGAGGAGCCTCCTGTCAGGCCCAAACCAGGCTTCTGGCTCCAGCTCCCAGTCACTGCAGAGACTTTAGATGGTGCTTTCAGTCTAGGCAGGCACAGGGCATGGTTGTGGGGGTATTTGTGAAAGTGTGTGGAGAAGTTCAGCCTGCCTCTCTTGTTTATTCCACATTTTACTTGGCGTACCAAGGTATTTTGTCTAGTTTTTGTAGCATGCCTTGCCAGCCAGGCAAGCACCTTTATACTGAGTCGTGTCCCGTGGTGGTCTCAGTGGACCATCACTGCCTCCAGGCCTGGCCTGAGATGTCCCATTAGGAGCTGGATGGAGGTAGCAGAAGACAGGAGCGGAAAGTGTGGTCTAAATGGCCTTTTCCTGTTTTTCCTTCTATCAGCCATGGCTCTGATCCCACTGAACAGAGGAGAGGCCTAAGTGCTGAGGATTGGAATGGTAGGTGTTGGATGTAGGTGTCCAGTCCAATGTAGCAAGGCCCCGTGGGGTGAGCACCTGGCCCTAACACGCGGCCCTGAGGGCAATGGTTTTGGGGATGGTGAGGACAAGTGTATTTGCACAGGTCAAGGGTCGACAGTCCTAGCCCCAAATGTGGAGATCCTCACCCCTGACAGTGTCTGTGCCCCGCCCCACAGTGCCCACACAGCCCCGCCCCAATGCAGAGCTTGGGAGAGGCCCCGCCCCACGTGTAGGGGACCTGAACCTCTGCCTCTACCCTGCTAGAGCGGGACTTCCGGGAAAGGGACCTGAGGCTCAGGAACGCCGCAGCCTCGAGAGCCTAGTGCTGCATGCTGGACTCGCAGACCTGCGGGCTAGAGGAGAGCAGGGCCGGGCTTGAGGACGGAGGACAAGAGGAGAGCAGGGGCCTGCGTACAGAGGAGGCCAGAGCTCCAGGCCTGTGGACAATGGAGGCTGGTCAGCCGAGCTGTGGGTGGGAGGAGAGCCGAAGTCAGCAGAGCCAAGGCCCATGGACAGCGGCCTGGAGCACCTCCTGCCGACCTTGAGGCGACTCTGGGAGACTATCCAAGCGCAGCCAACTAAGCAGAGCATCCTGTCAGGTGCGGCCCGGGGCATGGGCATGGGGTGGGTGTGACAGTGTGTGTTGAGGAGCATGGCCCGCCTCCCTGCTTGCTTGCTTGTGCTCTTCTTGTGGTGGCTTCAGGGTGCCCAAGCCCTGCAGGAGGGAAGTCAGGTCTGACCGGCGCCATCTTGGTCACACACGTGTAATTATAGGGTCTGGCATCTTGTCTTCATAGTAGAGGGAGGGAATTCTGACCTCCAGGTGATGGTTGTGCCTTAATTCCTGGAGACAGGGGTGAGCACTTCCCTTATAGGTGACTGAACCTGTCAGTCCAGGGCTTGGGAATAGGAGCTTCCTATTACCCTGTCCCCTGACTTTACCTTATTTAGGCCCAGACAAGCACAGGTGCCATTACACCATACCACACATCTCCGTGTTTGCATCCTGTGTTGTCTCCTGGCTTATCTCTGGTCAATATGGTGTCCCAAATCAGCACTTGGAGCTCAGTTGGTTTGTTAGTATAGTTTTTGTTTTTTCTTTCTTCTCTGGCCTGTTTCCTAACAGTGTTTAATATATTTGGGGGCAGCAGGCCTTTGTAACAATTGGCTGCCTATAGACTGCTAGCATTTTAATAGACTGCAAGATTGGATCCTTCAAAATGTGGTTTCTCTGATCATTTATATTATAACAGGCCCAAACCAGGCTTCTAGATCCAGCTCCCAGTCACTGCAGAGACTTTAGATGGTGTTTTAAGTCTGGGCAGGCTCAGGACATGGTTGTGGGGGTATTTGTGAAAGTGTGTGGAGAAGTTCAGTCTGCCTGTCTTGTTTATTCCACATTGTACTTGGCATACCAAGGTATTTTGTCTAGTTTTTGGAGCATGCCTCACCAGCCAGGCAACCACCTTTATACTGACTCGTGTCCCATCACTGCCCCCAGGCCTGGCCTGAGACTTGTCCCATTAGGAAGTGGAGGGAGGTAGCAGAAGGCAGGAGCAGAAAGTGTGGTCTAAATGGCCTTTTCCTGTTTTTCCTTCCATCAGCCATGCTCTGATCCCACTGAACAGAGGAGAGGCCTAAGTGTTGAGCATTGCAATGGTAGGTGTTGGATCTAGGTGTCCAGTCCAATGTAGGATGGGCTCAGTGGACCCCAACAAATCTTGGTTAGGAGAATATACACCTCAATCTAGGTCTTGCATAGGACACAGAGGTTAGGGTGGAGGGGATGTGTGGAAAATGTTTTTTCCAGATGCCTGTAATCCTATGTACTCAGGAGGCCAAGATCTGTTGATTGCAGTAGGAAAGTCCACGAGGCTCCTTATCACCAATCAACAACAACAAAAAATCTCTAGTAGAAGCAGAGCTGTGTCTCAAGTGGTAGAGTGCTCATGCCTGAGTTCAAGCCCCAGGACCAGCTCAAAAAGATTTTTGGGGGTGGGAATGTGGCTTAGTGGTAGGGTGCTCACCTAGCATTCATGAAACCCTACGTTTGATTCCTCAGTACCACATACACAGAAAAAGCAGGAAGTGGTGTTGTGGCTCAAGTGGTAGAGTACTACCCTTGAGCAAAAGAAGCTCAGGGACAGTGCCTAGACCCTTATTTCAAGCTGTAGGATTTTCAAAAAAAAGATTTTCATTTTTATCATATAGGTCTTACACACGTTTATTTATTTTTTATCTTATATAACTCCATAGTGGTTTATTTTGTAAATAGTATTTTCTGAAATATCCTTATAATTTGAGGTGAGCTAATTGATGGTATACCAGTATTACCTGTTTGTCTGGAATTTCTAAATGCTGCTGAAAGAATAGTTACTAACACATTATTATAGCACACAAACCTAATGGCACCCTGTAAATTTTTTTTAAGAAAATGACTCTTTCATTATTATTTTAGAAAGGCTACCATATCCATATACTAATATATCTTCAACTTTAAGGTAAATAGTTTAAAAAATATAAAAATGTAAGTACGCTGAAGAGTAACTGCTATTAAACAGTTCTGAACAGGCAGAAAATGTATACTTTCCTTTTATAGAAAATGTTAAATCTCTAATAGCAGCATTTTATATAAAAGCTGTCTTTGAAAACCCAGATTTTTGTATACACAAAACATTTTTTTTTCTTTTCCCTGTACAATATAACAATGTTTACACTGGAGAAAAGGTTTCTTCACAATATTTTTCCCATCACAGGTGGCAGTCAGCTCGAGTGTTATCAGTGGGCCCTGAGCTCAAGCTTCTCAGCACAGCCTTCAGTCCAACATCATGGCATTGATGACATTCAGATCTTTCATGTATGGATAGGCCACCAAGATCTGGTCGATTTTCCGCCTCTGCTTGGAGTCAGGGAAGATCTTTAGCAGGGCCTCCCTCAGCTCTCTGGTTTCAGCAGAAGATCTCTGTGCTTGCATGGGCAGGTTGTGCTGCACAGTGGGAAGGTTTGGTAGGAGGGGGAAGTGAGACTGCTGAGAGAGCCAGGGGCTAGAAGAGGCTCCCTGAATCTGGGGCAGAGGTTGGTGACTGCACCCTGCAATTTTTAAAACTTCATGACTGGTCAAATTTGGTTGGACACTTGAGTTGATGTGTATGAAAAACATTCTCTCTACTGACGGAAGGTAACCTGCATACAAGTGCACTTTCAATATAGAATTCAATTCTTTTTTTGGCCAGTCCTGGGCCTTGGACTCAGGGCCTGAGTACTGTTCCTGGCTTCCTTTTGCTCAAGGCTAGCACTCTGCCACTTGAGCCACAGCGCCACTTCTGGCCGTTTTCTGTATATGTGGTACTGGGGAATCGAACCCAGAGCCTCATGTATACAAGGCAAGCTCTCTTGCCACTAGGCCATATCCCCAGCCCCTAGAATTCTATTCTTAAAGGTAAAGTGGCTTAAATTGGAGCAAATAATCTGACTCCCATGAAATAAACTAAATACAAAGCAACAAGTAGTAAGAATATTAAAGATTTATTCCACCCGTCTTCCTCTTATTTTGTGTTTTTATTTTGTATTTTGAGGCATGTTATAACCCAGGCTGGCCTTCTGCTTCAGCCTCCCTAGTGCTGGATTTACAGGCACCACCATTCCTTGCTTCTATCTGAAACATACAAGTGTGCTCCATGAGTAAACTGAGTTAAAACGTTTCTGAGAGCGGAGGAGCTGCTATCAGTAGAGCTATTGTGACTCTATAAGAGCCCAGGTCAGCAAGGTACAAGGTAAGCAGTAGCACTGGGCAGTGCTAGGCATTCAACATGCCAGGTAGACCATACTGTCCAGGTCTTCCTGAGCTCAGGTCATTATTACTTCACAGGGTTGTATTTTGTTCTTCCCTATTTCCTTGTTCCACTGTTTGGTAATCAGGGGAAAATGAGAAGTCATTTAACTTCTTGGTTAAATAAAACTAATTTGTCACCAGACTTATGTTTAAGAGTAAGTCAGCTGAAGAAACAACCGTGGCTGGGGCTAAGGAAAGCTTCTACACTTAGGCACAGGACTAGTGGGTGAGTTGTTGGCTTGGCTGTGGGCATTGCTAACCTAGTGGGCCTTCTCTAGGAAGGCCTTGCAACACCGGAGGCACTGCTGATAGACCAGCTCGAAGTCGGAGTCGTTTCCATAATAGGGATCTTCAATCATGAGTTGTTTTTGTGGATCATAGCTCCCAAGTAGTTCAATTTTAGCTTTGCAGTTTTTAACTTGATTACTTCGTCTTTGGTGACCTGTCTTGCCTTATGGGCTGTGCTAATGTCATGATTTGTTAGGCAGCTCATAGCTCTTGGATCTTGGGCACGACCCACGTTCCAGTCGGAAACAGCACTGCTGCCAATGGCCCAATTATCTGTAACATTTTGGTCTGCTACAAGTTTTCTGAAAACTGCTTCTACGATGGGTGACTGGCAAATGTTACATAGACACACGAATATTACAGATTTTGGACTCTGTTCTGCTATTTTCCTGTGTGGTCGCTGGCTCCTACACATGTATTTTTAAACTTTAATTTATTTAAAATTTTTTTTCTTTGCCGAATGTGGGGTATGAATTCTGTGCCTGGGTTCTGTCCTTGAGGTCTTCGGTTGAAGTCTAGTGCTCTACCACCTGAGCCACAGCACCACTTCTGGTTTTCTAGTGGGTCGTTGGAGATACAGTTTTATGAACTTTCCTGCCTGAGCTGGCTTTGAACCTGGATCCTCTGGTCTCAGCCTCCTGAGTAGCTAGCATGACAGGAGTGAGCCACATTTTATTAGGCCTACAAAACTCTTTCACTTTCTTTTTAGTGATTTCCAGTGGTATTGTGTTCCAGGGCCTTCCACAAGCTAGGCAAGTACCTCAGCTCTTAGCCCTGGTTGTTTTTATGCTGCCTTTGTAGGCATTTCGGAGAGAAAATGCACAGGGTGTCAGAATAAAATGTGTAGAGCCTGGAAGCTTGGAATCCTGAATAGAGGTGCTGGCTCTATAGCCCTAGGTAGAACAGTGTGGATGGACCCCATTAGAACCTGCTCTGGAAAAATCATGCCTTGCCCAGGCCCCTGGCCTATGTTCAAGTCTGCATAAAGTTTTCATTTATACTTTCATATCCATCCTGGGGCCTGGAGAAGGAGGTGAAGGCATTTGTGAGGAAGGGCAGCTTATCTTTAATCCTTCATATGTTGGTGCTGATCAGAACAATTTCAGTGACCCTAGGCCCCTGCCCAAGCCTCTGACTCTTTGCTATGTATTCATTTCTGCTTTTGGTCATGTCCTGCTCTGTGATTGTGAGTTAGGGGCTGAGGGGCTGTGTGGAAAATATGTTATTTTTATTACATAGGTTTTACACACATTTTGTTTAGCATAGCAAAGCATATAAGTTTCTTTTTGGTGAATGTAAAATTTATTGTTTCAGGGCCTCCCACAACCTAGGCAAGCAACTCAACACTGAACCTCACCCCTTTAATATAACCCAGTCAGTTCCTTTATACTGTTTTTTTCAAGTTTTCTAGTAAGGACCTCCTGTGTGACTTTCTGTTTTGTTCTTCCCTTGTCGCCTATATAGGATCCTGCTTCCCTGGGGAGTAGTTCCAGCATGCCCATCCTTTGTTGCCTGTTGACTTCTTCTGCTTGTAAGTACTTTGAGGGCAAAATGTGTCTAGTATCAGCAGAAAACATGGAGTACATACACTTGGAATTTTGAGTGCAGTATCTGGAAGTATGGCCCAATGTAGAAAAGTAGCTTGAATGACATCCCCTCCCCTGAAGAAGTGACACCCATTCAAAAACATTCTGAAGTTGGCATCACTGTCCGTCAAAGTTCTAAGACCCTCTAATCATTGAATCACAATCATATGAGGAGGCATCAGGGAGAAGGTGACAAGGATCTGGTATGAAAACATGGCCACTGGGTTTAGTTTACGAGCTGAGCAACCAGTGTGGCTGGGACTGAAGCAACCAGACCCTGGCTGGCCCTGCTCCAAGGTAATACTGGGCGATGGAGGGACTTGAAAGTGCCATGGTGTCAACAGGCAAATGGCCTCTCAGACCCTGACAGCTATTCCTTATGCTCATTAGTGTGCAGTTCCAGACAGGGACTCCATCTAAGTAGCCACACAGATGCTTGGGCCCTCAATTGCTGCTATGAGGCAGGATGCAGAATGAGACTTGGCAAAACACACATTTTAGCCATAAAGCATGCCTGGCATGCCTGGCAAGCCTGCCATAAAGCAGGGCTGGCTGTTTACTCCTGGTACTTGAACTCTGGGCCTGGGAGCTGTCCCTGAGCTTCTTTTTGCTTAATGCTAGCACTCTACCACTTTAACGACAGCACCATTTCCGGGCTTTTCTGTTTATGTGGTACTGAGGAGTCGAACTCAAGGCTTTATGCATGCTAGGCAAGCACTCTACCACTAATCCACATTCTCAGCCCCAGTCTTGGGTTTTGAGATGACACTTTAGGCACATCTGAGGATCAGACGTCGCCGTTGAAGCAACAGAAGCATGGGCCTCACTTGATCAACACTAGGGTTGTTTGATGGTAGAGAGTGGGGTGTCCCAGGCATGCACTGAGCATTGTAGACTCAGGCTGGAAAGGCCACCATGATGCTTGGGCTGGATAAAGCTGAAGCCCGGAGATTAGTAGGTGCTATCATGGGTGACAGAAAATCTACAAGCCATTAAAAGAAAAGTTTGATAAATTGAAATCCTTTAAAGAAAATCAGTACAAACCTCCTAAGATTCCAAACGTAAGCTGCAAAACTCGTCAGACAAAGCACCCATTAATTCCTAAGTACAGAGTGTCAATAAATCAAGAATAGAGCCAGGCACCAGTGGCTCACACCAATGATCTTTGCTACTCAGGAGGCTGAGATCTGAGGATCATGGCTCAAAGCCAGTGCAGGCAGGAATGTCCTTGAGTCCCTTATCTCCAATTAAATGCCAGAAAACCAGAAGTGGCACTGGCTCAAGGACAGCCCACGACGGACAACAGCAAAAGAACAGACCACTGAATAACCTGAGAGACACATGGTCCAAACATGTGAACATGGAAGGAGATGCGACTAACTGTTGAATCTCCATAAATTGTATGTCATTGATTGTTCAACAGTGGCACAAATGACTGTTAATTCTTTTTCAGATTCATATGTGCAAATCCCCTGTATTGATGGTGATTCTTAGGGACGTTTTTGGTGTTTCATTATTTCTAGGATTGGCTTTATTTGACTAAGTGTTGGATTGTTAACATGCAAAATACAGTTGATGTTGGATTCTTCTAGACCAGCAGCTTTTACGAATTAGTACACTGAAGAAAACTGCACTTGTGCCACCTAGTGTCTCATTTAAGTGCCTCTCTCCTCTCCTATTTCCCTCTCTTCTCTCCTCCCCTCCCCTCCTCTTTTTTCTTTTTCCAGACATTGTATTGCTGCATTAGACCAGGGGGGTCTCAAATTTGTCTTCTTGCCTCAGCCTCCCAACTGTTGTGGTTACCTGCATTTACCACCCTACCAGTCTCAATATTATCTTTCCCCTCCCCTCCTCCCTTCCTCCTCCCCCTCCATCCTCTCTCCTCCTCTTCCCCTCCTCTTTTCTGTCTTTTCTCTGTCCCCTAGATGTTGTATTTCTACATTAGACCAAGCTTATTTTGAACTCTCAATCTTCCTTCCTCATCCTACCAACTGTGGGCTTACCTGAATTTGCTACCCTACCTGGCTCAATTTTATGATCTAAAATTTCCTGAAAAAGGACTCTTCTAGGGGCAGGGAATATGGTCTAGTGGCAAGAGTGATTGCCTCTTATACATGAAGCCCTGGGTTCGATTCCTCAGCCCGAAATATATAGAAAGGGTCAGAGGTGGTGCTGTGGCTCAAGTGGCAAAGGGTTAGCCTTGAGCAAAAAGAACCCAGAGACAGTGCTCTGGCCCTGAGTCCAAGCCCCAAGACTGCCCTCTCCCCCCAAGGAACTCCTTTAGTTCTGTTTGAATAACAGACTTACCTGTAGAATAAAATAGAATGGGTTTTCGTTCCCCTTTTCATTTGAAAACATTATTCTCCCTCTTCTCTTCTCCTTATCTCTCCTCTGTGTCCTTGCCTCCTTTTCCTCCTCCGCCTTCTCCTCTCCTCCTCTCCATTGATAACATGAGAACATACCTTAATTTTTCTTCACTTAATGCCAATCATTCTTACAATTCCACCAAGTCCTATTCTTGGCCCTACAATTATAGTTTAAACTCTAGTTTACATTATAGTTTAAACAAAACAATTGACTGTGAATCTAGAAACAAAGAATTATAGTTCTTTTAATTACCCGAAAAGGTGAAGAGGAGCTCCTAACTCCTCCACCCATACATAAAAGTATGGCTTTTTAATTAACTTTTTAAGGATAATGGTAATCCAGTGGCCTTAGGAGCCAAAAATTTGGTGCAAATCCAAGGTAAAGTAACCTATAATGCTTATCCTATCTTTTATATTCATAATAGCTATTCTTCTAAAACCCCTAGCAAAAGTTTTAATGGGTCAACCAACAGTAACGTATCCTGATCAAATGACTGAATCTATAAAATGAGCCTTCATTATTAGTCTGATTCCACTATTCCTTTTCATCAATATAAAAAAAGAGACAGTCATCTCTATCACTGAATAACTATTCACTCCACAGAATTATACATAAGCTATAAGCTTTAAGTTAGATCTTTATGCTGTTAATTTTTTTTATCTATAGCCTTATTCCTCACTTGGTCCATCATAGAATTTTCTACATGCTATATACATTCAGATCCAAACCTAAACTGATTTATGACCTACCTCCTTATATTTCTCATCACTATGATCATCCTAGTCACAGCTAATAATATGTTCCAACTCTTTAGTGATGGGAGGGTGTAGGAATTATATCCTTTCTATGAACCGGATGATGGTATTGTCGAGCAGATGCTAACACTGCAGCTTTACAAGGTATTATCTATAACCACATTGGACACATTGGCT
Source organism: Perognathus longimembris pacificus (assembly GCF_023159225.1). NCBI lineage: Eukaryota > Metazoa > Chordata > Mammalia > Rodentia > Heteromyidae > Perognathus > Perognathus longimembris. The sequence goes on from NW_025959799.1 coordinate 29,836, forward strand.
TTATTTTATCTATAGCATGATTTTATAATACCTGTAATTCATGAGAACTTCAACAACTTTTTTTTAATAAGTAATGAAACTGCCTTACCCTTACTGGGTTTAATTGTAGCAGCTACTGGTATATCCGCTCAATTTGGCTTACACCCATGGCTTCCATCTGCCATAGAAGGTCCTACACCTGTATCTGGTCTACTATACTCTAGTACTATAGTTGAAGCAGGAATCTTTCTGTTAATTCATTTTTATCCCTTTGTAGCTAATCTCCCAAATATTATATCACTAATGCTATGTATTGGGGCCATTGCAACCTTATTCACAGCAATCTGTGCCCTGACCCAAAACGATATTAGAAAAATTATTGCATTCTCTACCTTAAGCCAACTAGGTTTGATAATAGTAACTCTAGGCATTAATCAGCCTTATTTATCATTTCTTCACATCTGTACACATGCATTCTTCAAAGCTATGTTACTTATATGTTCTGGCTCAATTATCCACAACTTAAACGATGAACAATACATTCGAAAAATAGGAGGAATCGCCCCATGTCTACCATTTACAACATCTGCTCTAATTGTATGTAGCCTAGCTTTAACTGGCACACCCTTCCTTACAGGATTTTACTCAAAAGGCCTAATCAATGAAGCAATAAATCTGTCATATACTAATTCTTGGGCCCTAATCACCCTAATTGCAACATCTTTTACAGCTATCTACAGCTCACAAATTATTTTCTTCATTTTAAAAGGACATCCACAATTTTTACCAATTAATTCCATCAATTAAAATAATCCAAGCCTAATTAATCCGATCAAACGCCTTCTAATAGGAAGCATCTTCACTGGTTTCCTATTTTCCAACTGTATTAATCCTATCAACACCCAAACTGTAACTATGCCTTATAATCAAATTATCAGCTCTAACAGTAACTATCATAGGGTTTATTACTGCAATAGAACCCTGCCGAGTCAGCCGGCAGTGAACGGGAATCCTGACTGAGGGCGGCGAGGATTAAGGAAAAGGAAAAATAGAAGACAAGAGAAAAAAGATAAGAGGCAAAGATGGGGCACGGGAGGTCTGCATCTGGAGATTGAAACTCAAGACTGCAGCCATGTTTATTCTTAACTTCCAGCTTATATGCAGTTTGAAAACCAGGAAACAGCAGCATAGGCTTAAAATTCCAGAACACAAAAAGGCTTGGAGTTAGCAATACCCGATGATAGCTAAGACTGGATGAGGTTGGTTAACATAAGAATGGACTCATGGCAGACACAGTAAAACATTTCTGATTTTCCATTAAGCCATGTCCTTGCGTGTCTTTGAAAACACAGCCAGAGGTCAGGAAGAATTTAGCTGCTAGCTCAGCTCCTGACATAGAACTAAACATTATATCATCTTATTTAAAATTAAATCCAAAATCATATTCATTCAACTTCTCTAACCAGCTAGGAATTTTTCCAACCATCATACATAGACTCCTTCCTAATATAGGTCTCACATTTAGTCAAAAATTAGCAACATCAACTATAGACTATACATGAAATGAAAAAATTATACCTAAAACCCTAGCTACCATTAATACATTTTCTAGCTCCGTGTCATATCATAAAGGCCTATTAAATGTATTCATCATTCATCTTATCCACCCTACTTCTACTAGTTATTATTAGCTAAATGCCATGAGTAATTTCAATAATAAGATAAACAGCTATAGAGTTCAATCACCAACTACTGTAATTCAACTCCCATAACTGTACTTAGCCGCCACCCCAAGTGAATCTTCCCGAACTAGTAATACATTGTCTTCACCAAATGCTAAAATATTATCTCAATTATATAATCCACCTACACCTAACCCCTCAAAATGCAGAACAGTAATTACTAAAATGACTTCTAGTGTGATTCCTAATAATAGTAAAAATCAGTCTCATAAATTTGAGCCTCAAGTTTCAGGATATTCATCACTTGATATAGCACTTGTATAACCAAATACTACTAACATCCCTCATAAATAAATAAAAAAATACAATCATACCAATATAAGAGCTATCATTTGGAATTATTAAGATCACACCCAACAGCCCCACTAACAATCAATCCTACACCCGCGAAAATAGGTGAAGCTTTTATAGCCGCCCCAACAAAACCTAAAACTATTAAGATTAAAGTTAAATAAAGTAAATTTGTCATGATTTTCACATGCACTTAAACCATGACCAATGACATGAAAAATCGTTAATTGAACTATAAAAACACTTTATAATGACAATCATATCAAAGTCTCATCCTCTCATAAAAATAGTAAACCATGCTTTCATTGACCTTCCAACTCCAACATCTCAGGATGATGAAACTTAGGATCCCTTTTTGGAGTATGCTTAATTATCCAAATTTCTACTGGCCTATTCTTATCTATGCACTACACATTTGATACACTCACAACATTTTCTTCAGTCGCGCATATTTGCTGAGATGTTAACTATAGTTGATTATTCCGATGTATATACTCTAACGGAGCATCATAATTCTTCATTTGTCTTTATCTGCACATTGCACGAGGTATTTATTAGGGCTCATACCTCTACAAAGAAACCTGACATATCGGAATTATTCTATTTCTAGTAATTGCTACAGCCTTTATAGGATATGTACTTCCATGAGGACAGATTTCATTTTGAGGAGCCACTGTAATTACCAATGTATTATCTGCAATTCCTTATATTGGCTCAGACCTAGCAAGAGTGAATTTGAGGGGGGTTTCCAGTTGATAAAGCTACTTTAACTCATTTCTTCACATTCCATTTCATTCTACCATTTATTATTGCAGCAATGTCCATAGTTCATCTTTTATTTCTTCACGAAACAGGATCTAATAATCCACTAGGCATCCTGTCTGATTTAGATAAAATTCTATTCCATCCTTACTACTCGTTCAAAGATCTATTAGGAGGTGTAGCATTGCTAGCCTTCTTGTTTATGATCGTTTTATTCTTCACAGATGCCTTAGGAGACCCAGATAATTATACACCAGCTAACCCACTCAATACAACAGCTCATATTAAACCAGAATGATATTTACTATTTGCCTGTGCTATTCTACGCTCCATTCCAAATAATCTAGGAGGAGTAGTTGCCCTGATCCTATCAATCCTAGTCCTTGCCCTATTCCCACTCCTCCATACATCTAACCAACGTGGATTAATATTCCTACCTATTAGCCAAATCCTATTTTGAATTTTAGTCTCAAATTTATTTATTCTAACCTGAATGGGAGGACAACCAGTAGAACCCCCCTTTATCATTATTGGACAAATCGCATCCATTGTCTATTTTTCTATTATCCTTCTCTTTCTCTCAATTGTCGGATTAATTGATAATAAAATACTTAAATGAAGACTGCTTTAATAGTATAAGGATTATATAGGTCTTGTAAACGTAAGATGAAGATTTTATCTTCTTAAAGCATTCAGGGAAAGAATACAATCCTGCTTCCAACCCCCAAAGCTGGAATTCTTAATTAAAGTATTCCCTGTACTTGGGAGACTTAATAAATTTAAACTGTTTCATCAGGCTTAATCTTAAACTCTCCCCCCCCAAAAAAAATTACCGTGCATATTATGATTAATTGTTCATAAACTGTAAAATGCTTATGCCACATTAAATTAATGCATACATGCTTATAAGCAAGTAATAACCCCCATAAAGTACGTTTACATCCTGTTCTATCCACATTAAATGCTCCAAAATATGAATATTGTACAGTATAATCAGTTAATTCTTGTAAACAGTAATACCATACACACATTAGTCCATTAAATTTCGTTAGTCCTTGAACACGTGGATATCCCCTACTACTTGTTGTCTCTTAATCTACCATCCTCCGTGAAACCATCAACCCGCCTACTCAGCCTACCCTTCTTGCTCCGGGCCCATAAAACTTGGGGGTAGCTATTGTGAAACTATACCTGACATCTGGTTTGTACCTCAGGGCCATAAAATTAAGATCACCCACACGTTCCCCTTAAGACATCTTGATGGATTAGTGAGTAATCAGCCATGACCAACATAACTGTCATACCCCTGGTATTTTTTTATTTTCTGCATGCTGTGACTCAGCTAAGCCGTCAAGGCATGGACGCAGTCAATTGATCTGTAGCTGGATTTATTAACTAACATTCTCCAACCCCATAAGTATCAAGCCATTGACATATTAATTAATGCTCGAGGACATGAAAAAATGTTATACTAAAATAGTACTCTAATGCATACACAGAAATAATATTTATTCTTCCCCCCTTAGGAGATTAGCACTTTGTTAACACCCATTTCCCTAAACATTAATAGATGCAAATACCAACGTAGTCCTAATCTGAACTTTCTAAAAACTTAGTGGACACTCAAAACTCCTAAGGCCACCCGGTTAATGTAATTGTTTAATCCAATAAACACAAAGGTTTGGTCTTGGCCTTTTTATTTGCTGTCATTAAAATTATACATGCAAATATCAGTACGCTGGTGAGTTTTACCCTAAAATTCAGTTAGAATAAAAGGAGTAGGTTTTAAGCTCTCAATATAACAATTGAAGCTCATAATGCCATGTTTAACCACATCCCCATGGGCTACAGCAGGGATAAAAATTAAGCTATGAACTTAAGTTCGACTTAAGTTATACTGACATAGGGTTGGTAAACATCGTGCCAGCCACCGCGGTCATACGAAAGACCCAAATAAAGTTCGGCATAACGAGTGTTGAATTAAATATCCATTAAAATGAAAGTACAGCTAAGCTGTAAGAAGTCCTACCATTTATGAAAAACAATGTGGAAAGAAATCTTATGTAATTAAAACAGTAAAACTATAACACAAACTGTGATTATATACCCCACTATGTAAGTTGTAAACATAAATAGGTTTAAAACAAGCATATTCACCAGAGAACTAGGCACAGTTTAAAACTCAAAGGACTTGGTAGTGCTTTATATCCATGTAGAGGAGCCTGTTCCGTAATCAATAAACCCCAATAAACCTCACTATTTCTTGCGAATTCAGTCTATATACCAACATCTTCAGAAAACCCTAAAAAGGCCCTCAAGTAAGCCAATTATATTATTTAAAAAAGTTAGGTCGAGGTGTAACTCGGGATGAAATGGCCTACATTTTCTGGTCCAGAACATAGGAAACCTTGTCTGGAATAGACAACATAAAGGATGATTTAGCAGTAAAGTAAAAATAGAGTGTTTACTTGAATAGAGCAATGAAGCACACACACACACCGCCACTCACCCTCCTCAATATTTGATGCAGATAAGTACATAACTTTTAACTACAAGAATTAAGAGGAGATAAGTCTTAACAAGCTAAGCGTACTGGAAAGTGCACCTTGATTAATCAAAGTATAGCTTAAATAAAGCATGTGACTTACGGTCAGAATACTTCAAAATACTTGAATGCTTTGAACTATTGCTAGCCTAGCCTTCCATAAACTAAATTATTCTTAATGTATAAATTAAATCATTCACTCCTAAACTAGTATAGGAGATAGAAATTTTATTACTAGATCTTATAGAAACAGTACCGCAAAGGAAAGATGAAAGATATAATTAAAGTATAATAAAGCAAAGATAAAAACCTTCCACCTTTTGCATAGTGGACTAACTAGAATAAATTTGACAAAAAGTGTTTTCGCCAAACACCCCAAAATCAGACGCAATACCTTTAAATGGCTAGCCAGAGCCCCTGCCGGGCCAGCCGGCAGGGGGACAAGAATCCTGACTGAGGGGCGGCAGGGATACAGAAAAGGAAAAATAAGGCAAGAGAAAAAAGACAAGAGACAAAGATGGGGTACGGGAGGTCTGCATCTCGAGATTGAGACTCAAGACTGCAGCAACAGTTTATTCTTAACTTCCAGCTTATATGCAGTTTTGGAACCAGGGAATAACATAGGGTTGTTAAAATTCCAGAACACAAAGAGGCTTTGAAGTTTACAACATTTGATTACAGTAAACACAAGGTAACAAAGCAATTCCGGACAGTGGCTGTGGACTTTGCCTTTAGCATATCCTGGCGGTAACAGCACAGCCAGAGGTGAAAATGAACCTAGGTGCAAGTTTGACTCCCGACATCTTGGCGACATCGGCACAGCCAGAGATCAGGATGAGCTTAGCTGCTAGCTCGGCTCCCGACAAGAGCCAACTCTTCTATGTCGCAAAATAGTGAGATAATTTAAAGGTAGAGGTGAAAATCCTACTGAGCCAGATGATAGCTGGTTGCCCAGCCAAAGAATTGTAGTTCAACTTAAAATTTACCTAAAATATTAATAAATTAAATGTAAATTTTAATGTTAATCTAAAGAGTTACAGCTCTTCAGAATTACGATTCAACCTTTTCTAGTGAATAAATAATCATAATTGGCCTAAAAGCAGCCACCAATTAAGAAAGCGTTCAAGCTCAACACGAGTTAAATATAAATATTACTAAAACCTATAACAATTCCTACAAATACAGTGGGCCAATTATATTAGATGCACCAATGTTAGTATAAGTAATAAGAATAATTTCTCTTGACATAAATGTATATCCGCCCGAATAAGTCACTGATAATTAAAATTAACATTTAAAAAACCCCATATTAATCTTAAACCCATACAAACCAATGTTAATCCAACACAGGTATGTCACCAAAGAAAGATTTAAAAATTTTAAGAGGAACTTGGCAAACACAAGCCCCGCCTGTGTACTGAAAACAGCACCTGTAGCATCACAAGTATTAGAGGCACTGCCTGACCAGTGACTAACATTAAATGGCTGTGGTATCCTAACTGTGCAATGGTAGCATAATCACTTGTTTCTTAATTAGGGACTAGTATGAACGGCATAATGAGGGCTTAACTGTCTCTTACATTTAGCCCATGAAATTGACCTTTCCGTGAAGAGGCGGAAATTAAATAATAAGACAAGAAGACCCTATGGACCTTAAATTAACTTCTATTAAAAACTTAAACTCACTGTAGCAGAGGTAAACAGTAACAAGCTAGAAAGAAAATTTTGGTTGGGGTGACCTCGGAGAAAAAAATAATCCTCCGAAAGACCTAGACCTGGACTTTCAAGTCAAAGTTAAACTACGTCACCTTTGATCCAGAATTTCTGATCAATGGACCAAGTTACCCTAGGGATAACAGCGCAATCTCATGAAATAGTCCATATTGATAATGAGGTTTACGCCCTCGATGTTGGATCAGGACATCCAAATGGTGCAGCAGCTATTAGAGGTTCGTTTGTTCAATGATTAAGGTCCTACGTGATCTGAGTTCAGACCGGAGAAATCCATGTCGGTTTCTATCTATTTACTATTTTTCGTAGTACGAAAGGACCAGAGAAATAAGGCCAACTTTTTCCAAAGCGCCTTAATGCTTAATTAATGATTTATTTCTTCATTAAATTAGCATGCCCAAAATAAGTTCCAGGATAAGGAACTGTTAGGATGGCAGAGCTCGGCAATTGTGTAAGATCTAAAACTTTATTATCAGAGGTTCAACTCCTCTTCCTAACTTCTTGTTTATTTTAAATTTACTTGTATTTATTATTCCAATTTTATTAGCAATAGCCTTCTTAACCCTACTGGAACGCAAGATCCTAGGCTATATACAATTACAAAAAGGTCTTAACATTGTATGTCCATATGGTGTTTTTCAACCATTCTTGGATGCTATAAAACTGATCATTAAAGAGCCTATTCATCTTATCGGCATCAAGCATATCATGGTATTCAATTTTATGATCAGGTTGAGCATCCAATTCAAAATACGCTATATTTGGAGCATTACGAGCTATAGCTCAAAGCATTTCATATGAAGTAAGCCTAGCAATCATCCTCCTATCAATCATACTATTAGCTGGACCATTCTCAATATTATCCCTATCAATGTCTCAAGAATATATCTGAATAATTCTCCCAGCATGACCCCTAGCTATAATATGATTTATCTACAGACTAGCTGAAACAAACCGAGCTCCCTTTGACCCAACCAAAGGTGAATCTGAAGTAGTTTCAGGCTTCAATGTTGAATATGCCACAGGACCGAATGCCTTATTCTTTATGGCAGAATATATAAATATATCCTAATAAATTCATTAACCGATATTTTATTTTTTGGTCTAACATACTCAACACTCAGTGCAGAAATGATAACTTCAAATTTAGTTGTAAAAGTATTAATTTTAACTTCTTCGTTTCTATGGATCATTTTTTTTTTTTTTGGCCAGTCCTGTACCTTGGACTCAGGGCCTGAGCACTGTCCCTGGCTTCCTTTGCTCAAGGCTAGCACTCTGCCACTTGAGCCACAGTGCCACTTCTGGCCGTTTTCTGTATATGTGGTGCTGGGGAATCGAACCCAGGGCCTCATGTATAGGAGGCAAGCTCTCTTGCCACTAGGCCATATCCCCAGCCCTCTATGATCATTTTTGATATGACCAACTTATGCATTTTCTATGAAAAACTTCCTTCCCCTAACCCTGCTCTATGTATGTGGCACATTTCACTACCTAATATGTAAGACGAGCATACCACCACTAATATAGAAATATGTCTGTCTAAAGAGTTATTTTGATAGAGTAAAATATAAGGGTTATATTCCTTTTATTTCTAGAATTGTAGGACTCGAACTCAACCTAATAACTCAAAATTCTTCGTGCTACCTATTACACTAAATTCTAGTAAGGTCAGCTAATTAAAGGTCTCCTGCCCATACTCCGAACATGTTGGTTTTATCCCCTCCATATTAATATTGTTGTATATTCACTAGTTACATTACTATCTTTATAGTATCTTTATTTCTCACAACCTCACACTCAATATACATATGAATAGGACTAGAAATTAGCATACTTGGGGGGGCTGGGGATATAGCCTAGTGGCAAGAGTGCCTGCCTCGGATACCACGAGGCCCTAGGTTCGATTCCCCAGCACCACATATACAGAAAACGGCAG